>NC_083761.1:43306111-43316111 GCF_963514075.1 Conger conger | reverse complement strand
TGCTGAACACATAGGCTGTGTGGCGCAGGTAGTGCTGAACACATAGTCTGTGTGGCGCAGGTAGTGCTGAACACATAGGCTGTGTGACGCAGGTAGTGCTGAACACATAGGCTGTGTGGCGCAGGTAGTGCTGAACACATAGGCTGTGTGGCGCAGGTAGTGCTGAACACATAGGCTGTGTGGCGCAGGTAGTGCTGAACACATAGGCTGTGTGGCGCAGGTAGTGCTGAACACATAGGCTGTGTGGCGCAGGTAGTGCTGTTGAGCAGCAGTGTGTTTCTCAGTTCCTCATTACAGAGCCACTCTCAGACGGCCAGCGTGGTCTCACGCTCCGGCAGGTCCTCACGGAGAGGGACGCGCCAGGTTCATGGGAAGGAGGCCAGCGCCGGCTTAATTACCGCGCCTCTCCCCCTCCACCATCCCTGCTGCGCCAGGAGAGAGGTGGGCATGTGGTGTGTGCGTGTGTCAGTGCATGTGTGAAGGTGTGTGTGTGTGCAGGGGTGCTTGTGTGTGAGAGAGTGTGTGTGTGTGTGTGTGTACATGGGTGGGTGTGAGAGAGTGTGTGTGTATGCAGGGGTGCTTGTGTGTTTGACTGAGTGTGAGTATGTGTGCAGGCTATGTGTATGTGTGTGTCTGTGTATGTGCGTGTGTGTATGTGTGCAGGCTATGTGTATGTGTGTGTCTGTGTATGTGTATGTGCGTGTGTGTATGTGTGCGGGCTATGTGTGTGCGTGTGGTTGCCTCCCACACACGCTCGAGTCGGCACGAACGCTACACGGCTTCATTAGGGGCAGAGACTCAGAGAGGCGCGGACTGTGAAATGGCCTGCAAATAATTCATAGGGTTTCTCTCGCTGACAAGAGAGAGGGAGAGTAAACAGGGCCAGGTCATCTGATGCCAGCAGCCTCCCTCCCCCTCTCCCCCTCTCCCCCTCTCCCCCTCTCCCCCTCTCCCCCTCTCTCCCTCTCTCCCTCTCTCTCTCCCCCCCCTCTCTCTCTCTCCCTCTCTCTCTCCCTCCCTCGGCCGTACTGATGTAGGATGCCATGTCCTCGGGAATTCAGATACAGGCTGCAAAATATTCTGCCTTGCAGAAACAATATCACAATCTTGCTTTACTATACACACACAGAGGCTCACAAACAGCCACATACACACAGGGGCTGAAGGACACCCACACACATATACACACTCAAACACACTCAAACACTCAAATACTTTTGTCCACTTTACTGAGCCAGTATTCGAACCTATGAAATACTCAAAAAAAAAAAGTGCAAGCCCTGCCTTCTGGTCCTCTTGACTGCCTCAACTGCACGAGGCAAGGTCAAGCGACCACAGAAAAGTATTTGAATCAAAAACAATGACATATTTGACCCAGTTCTGACATATATATATATATATATACACACACACACACACACACACACACACACTGGTGATGCCGTCCCCCTGCCCCACAGTGAGTGCTGGCCCATGGCGGTGTGTGCAGAATGGCAGATGTATGCTAATACGCTAAATGGCTAAAACAGTAATTCTCCTGGAGGGGCCGGAGGGTGCCGTCCCTCCTCTCAGACACCTTGGGGGTCAGGGGTCAAGTGCAGGAATCTGGGTCCCGAGCGCTAATCACACCTCTGCTATCCTAGCCAATACGTTAGCCGCTGCCTCATCTCCATACACAGGCAGCGGGAGAGCTGGAGGAGAGAGCATACACACACACACACAGTCAGTCACACATGCAATATATACACTTGCACACACACGCACACATACATTGTAGGAGCCATAGAACTCATTTTTGTATGCGCCTATTTTTACATCTTTATTTATTTCATTAATTTCTGTCAATCAAACCATGTTCCGGTTTAATGTGTGCTCCCCATTGAGGTATGAAAAAGCATACAGGTGTGTGTTTCCACAGCCTCGAGTGCAAGAGTGTAGCGTGCCATGCGCGCATTAGAAACTGTGCATCTCTAACACAGGAGAAGATATGTCATAGACATCTGTAACACAGGATAAGATATGTGATAGACATCTGTAACACAGGATAAGATATGTGATAGACATAGTATATAGTAATAGTAAGTGATAAGACAGGATGTCACTGGTAATTGGTAGTGACAAAATGTTAGACATTTTTGTTTATTAGTAAAACTGCAGTTTAACATGTTATGGTGTCCTTTCTTTAATAAACAGCCATTTAGTTTTCCCGACGTGTCTTTTGGAAGTTGAACAAAAACAACAAGAAGCAAGGAACTTTATATATTCACACGTGCACACATCCACAGCAAACGGAAACGCTGTGGCCCACACAGTCGCACTCCCAGAAAGCCACACACCCATGGCCACAGACAGACAGACAAGCAGGCAGGCAGTCTCACTGAGCATCCAGATCATTCTAGCAAAATGACAATAACACTCAACCAAACAATGGACTTCAAAAACAGCTGAATGTGAAAACGCTGGGGCCTTTCACTCCAACCACGGGGAGAGATAGGAGTTGTGGTAAGCACACACGTGAACAAGATTAGAGATATTTCACTAACTGAGATATTCTGCAAGCTGTGACATATTTCAGTAGCTGAGATATTCCACTAATAGCCATGCTGCTTGCTGAGAGATTCCACTAGCTGAGAGTTAATCCACCATCTGAGAGTTATAGTGCAGTCCGAGAGTATTTGGACAGTCGTACAACATATTAGATTTGAAATTAAATAATGGCTATAAGGTCAAAGCGCAGGCCGTCACCTTTAATTTGAGGGTATTTGCATCCATATCAAATGATCCATGTAGGAATTGCTTTTCTTTTTATACAATCAGCCATTACTGATTAATCAGGCGTATTCAATTGCTTCCTTAGTGCAGGTGTAAGAAAGCTTTCAGTATCTAGTCTTGATTCTCAAGGAACCATAAAATGTCACCTCCATACCAACAAAGCTTTTGGAAGTGTCTTTGCTTGCGTTATTGGAATTATCACTGGAAGAGTGCGCTATGGTCAGATGGGACCAAAAATGACCATTTTAGCCAAAGACGCCATCGGCATATTTGGCGGCAAAATAGGAATGCATACAGGGAGAAGCACCTCATACCTACTGTCAAATATGAAGGCGGGTCATTGACGTTTCGCGGATGTTTTGCTGCCAGTGGACCAGGGGCAATATTTAAGATCAATGGAATAATTTCGGCGGAAAATCAGGTTGTCTCTGCTAGGAAGCTGAGACTTGGGCATAGGTAGATTTTCCAGCAGGACAGACATCAAACAAAAATGGTTAAGTGAAAACAACATCCATGTTCTGCAATGGCCATCTCAGTCTCCAGACTTAAATCCCATCAAAAACCTATGGTCTGAACTGAAGAGGATAGTCCATATGCTCAAAGCCAAAGATATCAATGATCGAAAGTTCTGCATGAAGGCTTGGTCAAAAATCCCTCCAAATGTGTTGTCTCACATCTGTCATCTTTGCAAGGGTTGTTTGCACAAAGTATTAAATGGCAATATTTTTGTGAAATCTGTGGGGGAAATATATATTTTATTTGAAAAACTATAGCACCAGAAGACCAAAATAAAGTATTTTATTAGGTATTTATTAGACTTATTCTTAAGACTTCTACTGCTGTAGCCTATCCATTTACAGTTATGATGCGTTGTGTGTTCAGAGATGCTGTTCTGCATACCACTGTTGTAATGTGTGGTTATTGGCTGTCGCCTTCCTGTCAGCTTTGACCAGTCTGGCTCTGACATCTCTAATCAACAACACATTTCTATCTGCAGAATTGCTGCTCACTGGACTTTTTTTTGTTTTTTTGCACCATTCTTTGCAAACTCTAGAGACTAGTGAGTGTGAAAATCCCAGGAGATCAGCAGTTTCTGAGATACTCAAAGCACCCTGTCTGCCACCAACACTCATTCCACGGTCAAAGTCACTTACATTTTTTCCCCATTCTGATGGTTGATGTGAACATTAACTGAAGCTCCTGACCCGTATCTACATGATTGTATGCATTGCACTGCTGCCACACAATTGGCTGATTAGATAATCGCATGAATAAGTAGGTGCAATAAAGTTAATGTTCCTAATAAAGTGCTCGCTGAGTGTATAGTGGCTTCTTTCCCCAATGTTCCTTTAGCCACTGATAGGTGCTATTTGCAGGGTTTGCAACTCGTTTGCAATAACGAATATCAACAAAAGATATATACTATATATAAATATTTGATTTACTAGGTGGTTTGGTGAGTGGTTGCAGAGTTTCAGAATTTAACAACCATTTCCAACAGTTCCAAAAATAGATAGGCACAGCAAAACGGTTAAAAAACTGTATCTTGCTTGTGTCTTCCAAGTTCCAAACATGTTCTAACCCACAGAGCTATGACCATAGACCACGTTTAATACGCAAACCAAGCACACCTGGGCACAGGTACGTATGGAAACCAGTGTCAAAATAAAAGCCTCCTAGTTAGAATCGTTCCATCATTAGAAATAACTATAATAAATATAACAGTAATTCATACAAAGTGAATTAAATGAAATTACCTTTTAAATATGAATTCATAAAAGTAATAACATGCACTATCCTCCTGGCCTGCGGGGGATTAAGGGAAGTGGCTGCAGTGGGGCTGTTTGCCACCGCACGGACCTCAGCGTGATTCCAGGCTAGGAGCCGTGTCCGAGCTGAGGAAAAGAGGGAAGAGGAGGTCCGTAACCCGACCCGTCGGCGCTGAAATACGGACACCAGGAATAGGCCCCAGATGTGAAGCGACTTGCCCGGACTCGCTCTGGGCGGACGCGTGACAGGGTCCTTGTATCTCGGGAGATTCTCAGCCTTTCTTCCTCAGAGGGGGCTGAATGCCAACGTGCGCAGTTTTATTTGTGTAATTTATGTATCTCCCCCCCCACCCACCCCGCCCCCGGGCCCCGAGACCCTCGACTTTACTGCGGAGGGGACCTCGGACGGCCTGGCCGTATTGTGTGTCTGTGAGAGCCGGCGGGGGGGTGTGCATCCTGAGTGAGCCGTCATAAACACAGAGCCTCCAGACCGCACAAGCTAAGCATGCCGCGGGAGGGGCGGGGGGGTTAAAGGCGGCCTGAAACTGGGTGGCTTGGAACAGACTCTCAAAAACAATGCCTTCTGGTCCTCTCGCTTTGTGCCTCGATTGCATCGGGCGAGATCGATCGAGCTCAGGATCGTCTCTCAATCCAAAACAATGACATATGTGACCTAGGTCTGTGATTGAGACATGTTCAGAGCGTGGGGACACGGGGAAAGACGTATTGTGACGTGTCACATTTTGACTAATAATCAGGCACTGAAAGTACAGCTACATAGAGTGTACGCTAAAAAGTGTTGCTTGAGTTGAAAGTGCTGCAAGGGTGACTACGTACCTACCTACCACCTAAAGTATTCATTTCAAGTTCCGCTCCAGCGAAACAGTTGCCTATATAGTGGCTACACTGTTAAGACCTTATCTGAGACGAGCAAACGGACGAATTGACATTTTCACAAACTGCTTTTCTTTCAAGGGTAGGAAAGCTCAGTTCTGAATGTGCTTTAGACGTTCTACAGCAATCAAAATGCAATACGTCGTGATACGTCACCGCTCTACAGACACACAAGGACCCCAGGGATACGTCACCGCTCTACAGACACACAAGGACCCCAGCGATACGTCACCGCTCTACAGACACACAAGGACCCCAGCGATACGTCACCGCTCTACAGACACGCAAAGACCCTGAGCGATACGTCACCGCTCTACAGACACGCAAAGACCCTGAGCGATACGTCACCGCTCTACAGACACGCAAGGACCCCAGCGATACGTCACCGCTCTACAGACACACAAGGACCCTGAGCGATACGTCACCGCTCTACAGACACACAAGGACCCCAGCGATACGTCACCGCTCTACAGACACGCAAAGACCCTGAGCGATACGTCACCGCTCTACAGACACGCAAGGACCCCAGCGATACGTCACCGCTCTACAGACACACAAGGACCCCAGCGATACGTCACCGCTCTACAGACACACAAGGACCCCAGCGATACGTCACCGCTCTACAGACACGCAAGGACCCTGAGCGATACGTCACCGCTCTACAGACACACAAGGACCCCAGCGATACGTCACCGCTCTACAGACACACAAGGACCCCAGCGATACGTCACCGCTCTACAGACACGCAAGGACCCTGAGCGATACGTCACCGCTCTACAGACACACAAGGACCCCAGCGATACGTCACCGCTCTACAGACACGCAAGGACCCCAGCGATACGTCACCGCTCTACAGACACGCAAGGACCCTGAGCGATACGTCACCGCTCTACAGACACGCAAGGACCCCAGCGATACGTCACCGCTCTACAGACACACAAGGACCCCAGCGATACGTCACCGCTCCACAGACACACAAGGACCCTGAGCGATACGTCACCGCTCTACAGACACGCAAGGACCCTGAGCGATACGTCACCGCTCTACAGACACGCAAGGACCCTGAGCGATACGTCACCGCTCTACAGACACGCAAGGACCCCAGCGATACGTCACCGCTCTACAGACACGCAAGGACCCCAGCGATACGTCACCGCTCCACAGACACACAAGGACCCTGAGCGATACGTCACTGCTCTACAGACACACAAGGACCCCAGCGATACGTCACTGCTCTACAGACACACAAGGACCCTGAGCGATACGTCACCGCTCTACAGACACACAAGGACCCCAGCGATACGTCACCGCTCTACAGACACACAAGGACCCCAGCGATACGTCACCGCTCTACAGACACGCAAGGACCCCAGCGATACGTCACCGCTCTACAGACACGCAAGGACCCCAGCGATACGTCACCGCTCTACAGACACGCAAGGACCCCAGCGATACGTCACCGCTCTACAGACACGCAAGGACCCCAGCGATACGTCACCGCTCTACAGACATGCACGTGGGGGCTCGTCCACACGTGACCGCCAAACCTGGCAGCGCCTCCGCCTTCCGGCTGCCTCCATCGACGGTGGTGACGGTCTTAATGACCTCGTCGCCCTCTATCAGACCCCACTTGACTGCAGGCGGGCCAACAACGCGACCACAGATCAGATGACGACCCGGGTCTCCGCCAGGAGCCCCGCGGTTAAAGCCGAACCATTTCTTCAAAAGGCCGACATTAATAAATCTGCCCCATAATCATCTTTTCTCGCTCCATGGTGGCAGGAAAGAAGAGGGGCACGGAGAAGAGAGGACAAGAGACAGCTGGTGAAACAGAGAATGTACAAAGCAGCTTCTGCAGAGAGAGGAGTTCACTAAAGTACCCTCACAGAACAAAAAAGACCTCAGAGATCGAGCCGGACTTGACAGGATATTCTGAAATGAGGGGAGAGAAAAGGCCCAGTCCTGGGGCTACGTACACCGAGCGAAACGCCTCGCTTCTCAGCGGAATGTCCCAAGTGCCTCAATTAATTTCCTTATGTAGACATTACTCTCCACTATATAAGGAATGCTTAATAATTCAGTCCACTGGAAAAGAAGCTTGTTCGCACAGGTTGAGAGTTTGAAGGGAACCAACCTCAGCTGAGAGTACCAGCCTCGAGCTGAGAGTAAAACCGCTAACGGCTAACGACGCCGCTAAGGAGTAACTAGCAAATGTGAACCTGTGTCATTTACCTCCTCCCCCTACCCCTGAAAAGGAGGAAAAAATGTGCATGCTACATTCTTCCACATTTCTCCTCTCTCCCTCAGGTCAGTTTTTGACCCACACTGAGACGGGATCCGATTAGCCTCCTTTAAAGACCCGGTCGGAGCTCATGTAGTTGAGGGAGTGACCTCTAGCGGGCACCAGGCTGTCAGAACCGCACACTCAGAACTCAAGTGGGGCGGCCTGTAGCCTAGTGGCTGAGGTAGATTACCGGGACACGCAAGGTTGGTGGTTCAAGCCGCGGTGTAGCCACAATAAGATCTACACAGCTGTTGGGCCCTTGAGCAAGGCCCTTAACCCTACATTGCTCCAGGGGGGAATATCCCCTGCTTCGTCTAATCAATTGTATGTTGCTTTGGATAAAAGCGTCAGGGGTCCACAGGGATCCCCAGAGCAGCCCAGAGGGTGGGAGCAGAGGGGCTGCTCCTCCTGAAGGCCTCTTCACTGTATGTGTGTGGTTTTCCGTACTGCCTCACGCACCTCTCTCCACCACCATCTCATGGACACGTACGACAGCATGAGCGTTTGTGCCTGCCAGCACACGTCAGGTACATTTCCTACCAGTGCTTCTGTATCAACGTGTAACCTTCTTACATGGCACTATGTGCACTTAACTCTGTGTGTGTGTGTGTGTGAGTGTGTGGTTGTGAGAGTGCGAGAGTGTGTGTGTGTGTGTGTTTGTGAGTGTCTGTGTGTATGTGTGAGTGTGTGGTTGTGAGAGTGCGAGAGTGTGTGTGTGTGTGTGTGTTTGTGAGTGTGTGTGTGTGAGTATGTGTGAGTGTGCGTGTGTGTGAGTGTGTGTGTGTGTGAGCATGCATGTGTGACTGTGTGTGTGTGTGTGACTGTGTGTGTGTATGTGTCTGTGTGTGTGAGTGTGTGTGAGTGTGCGTGTGTGTGTGTGAGTGTGTGTGAGTCTCCAGCAGCTTTCTCTCTCTATCTCTATCTCCCTCCCACAGACAGCCCAAGCAGTGTAACATTCTTACATGGCACTATGTGCACTTAACTGTGTGTGTGCGTGTGTTTATATCACTCCCTCTCTCTCCCTCTCTCTCCCTCCCTCCCTCCCTCCGTACAGACAGCCCGAGCAGCCGGGAGCGATCTATCATTAAAGGGACACTGCTGGCCCTCATCATGGAGTCGTGCCTTCACTAAATGAAGTCGGACTGATGTGTTATTTTAATCAACTGGGCCTGCCGGCATTAATTATGTACACGGTTAGCGGATTGGGAAGCCCGGCGGCAAGGGGGGGGCTGATTAAGGGGGAAACGTGCTCTACGCGGGCAGGAGGAGGTAGGGGCATTAGCGGGGGAGGAGCAATCTCCTCGGCATGGCCGGCACTCCGCTGAGTGGCAGGAAGTTCAGAGGAGGACGCCAGGGGGAGGGCGGGGCACACTGTACCATCATAGCCAAGTGGCTGAGGTACATGACTGGGACCCAGAAGGTTGGTGTTTCAAGCACCGGTGTAGCCACGATAAGATCCACACAACCCTTAACTCCATATCGCTCCGGGGGGGGGATTGGCCCCTGCTTAGTCTAATCAACTGTAAGTCGCTTAAAAGTGCCAGCTAAATAACAAATTGTTATTGTTGTTGCTACACTAACTGGAGAAGACATGCCAACAATCGCTGTTCTCTCTTAGACCCAAAGAGAGTTCCAGCACACCCGGAGGATAGAAGCAGATCTGACAGGGATAGATTGGGGGTGCGCCCCGGATGCCTGATGAACGGGGGGGTGGGGGGTGGGGGTGATGTTCCCGTCAGCACGGCGGCATAGGACCGCGTCGCTTCCCCGGCCTCGGGGGTGCGGGGAGCCCAGCGCATGCGGAAAACTAGATTATTTGGGGAATTAAATCTTAGCAAGGTAGCGACACCCCATCCTAACTCACCTGAGACGACACAGACATGCCTGTACATCCCTGCGTGTTCCATTTAACCTCTTAAATCATCATACGCTCATCACCTTGCTGGCCCCATCCCGTCCGTGTGCCCTGCTCTGTCGTACGTAATTCAGTATTTCAGCAGGAAGAGTGAGGACTGATGCGGACGCAGGCTCACGTACCTGGAAAACCTTCTGAGAAAGACTCATGAGGTCGCCCCCTGAAAGGCTGTTCTATAAGGCTGTTCTGAAATGTTCTGAAAGGCTGTTCTGAAGTGTTCTCAAAGGCTGTTCTGAAATGTTCTCAAAGGCTGTTCTATAAGGCTGTTCTGAAATGTTCTGAAAGGCAGTTCAGAAATGTTCTATAAGCCCACTCTGAAAAGCTGTTCCATAAGGCTGTTCTGAAAGGCTGTTCTAACATGTTCAA
>NC_083761.1:43273611-43301111 GCF_963514075.1 Conger conger | reverse complement strand
AAACAAGGAAAAAAAGGGAAAAAAAAACAAGTCCGTAATAAATCAATCACTCAATAAATAATGCAAAACATGCTCTTAAAAACTATTAAGGAGTTAACAGGCCCCCATACCCGGCGAGTTAGTGATTTATGGGGTTTGGCTTTGGGGGGGTGGGAATGTGAGGGCCTTTGAATGCATACCGCGGCCCTGCCACGCCCCCTGCCCCCCCCCCCCCTGCCCCCCTTACCTCCCCTGGGGGGCGAATGCGGACCTCTGAGGCTGAAGGGGGAAGAGGAAGAGGCACGAGGATTAAAGCAAAAAAGGGAAAAAAAATGAAAGTGTCTTCTCCCCCGTGTAGCCGTTCCCTGGCAAAGAGCTGCTCTTAATTAGAGTGAGAGAGAGAGAGAGAGACAGAGGGAGACAGAGAGAGGGAGGGAGGGATGGAGGTAGGGAAGGAGAGGAAGGAAGACCGAGGCGGAGATGCGAAGCGGAGCGGGGCACTCAAGCCACTCGAAAACAAACCTCAACAACCCTTTCTGGACTCTTATTTTCGGAGAAAGCGCTCCTTCAGGTCCCTTTTGTAGCAGGAATATAGCGAGGTGGAGTGCCTCCATTGAATCAATTTGAGCTCTGGCTAATTTGGCTCTTTAGGGCACAATGACACACTTAGGAGGGAAGCATGTTTTTCCCTTTTCACTTCCTCGGTCCCCGCGCTGTGCTTCGGTCCTCACAAAAGCAGTAAAACGGGGAAAGCACTGGACCCCGCTTTTGTTTGGCCTCGTGAGGTAAAACCCGGTGCTCAGACAGGGGGGTACACGGGCCGCGGAGCTCTGCTTGAGGCCACGGGATCGCAGCTCACACGCCGCCTACGCCTGTGTCCTAATTAATTCAATATCACGGTAAATCAAACCAGCTGGTCCCGTCTAGCCCTCGCGCTGTATAAACGCCTCAATTATCAAATCAGTTTGAAGCAACAGAGGGTTAGAGCTGAACAGAGCGGTGCCTTACACTCCCCATGCTGGCCCCTCTGGAATCAAGTGAGCTTTTCACACTGGGGCCCAGATCGTGTGTGTATTAGTGTGTGTGTGTGTGTACATGTATATAGTAAGTATGCATGAGTGTATGCCTATATGTGTGTATATTTATGTGTGTGCATGTTTATGTGTGTGTATAAGTGTGTGTATGTGTACATGTATACAGCATGTATGCATGTGTGTGTGCATCTGTGCATGTGTGTATATGTATGTGTGTATATGTATATGTGTGTGTTTTAGTATGAGTGTGTGTGAGTGTGTGTGCACGTGCGTGTTCCCAATCACCTGCAAAGCCTTTCTAAGGGATAACCGTCCTCCAAAAGTTGAGTCTATAAGCGATGTCCAACCTCTGAAACAGGCTTTTGACACCCGCACCCCCCCATCACCACCCACCACCCGCACCTCCGCTCATCTCAAGACCTTTCCACAGATGACGCATCAGAAAAAGCGAGTAACAAAAAGAAGAGCCTGCCTCTCCAGCGTCTTGCGGGGCCCTGGCCTGCCATGTCGGATACATATCAAACGGCGCGGCCAGAAACCTCAACGAGGAGGACTGCAGCCGTCGGCACAGCTTGTCCATGTTACACACGTCTCTTCCCATTCCTCATTCCGGGTTTGGGGGGCTACGGAAGGGTGGGCCCCCGCCTCCCCCTCAGTCCCCAGGTAGGCTAGTTACACACATCCCACCTGCCCGTACTGGCGTCACGTACCATAAACCGAGACCATTTTACAGCGACTAGCATCTCCCCGGGCTTTTAGAGCCGGTAAATATTTGCACTTCAGGCGACGGTTACAACACTGGTTAGCGATGAATAGCACGCTATCGGTGTGTCGTGCAAAAAAACTCCAAAAGAATCAAAATTCTCAGCGACGGAAAAAGAAAAAAAAAGACTCTTCTTTGCTTTCCCCCACACCATTGTAATTATGTCAGACAGAGTGCTCAATCAACTTTATTAGCTGGTGAGTTATGAGCCAGATGAGCTATGCGAAAAAAAGAAGAGACGAAAACAGGCATATGATTTTCATATGACACTAATGACGGTTTATAGCACATTAAAGGGTAATCATCAGAACTTAGCTCTAAAAAGCTAACAAGCGTTTGTGTTCTTTTCACAGCTCACAGATTCAAGCTGTTGTTCTAACCCTCGTGTTGCTCATTTCTCAAAAATGTTCTTGATCACCTAAATGCATTCAAATCCCAAACACGTACTGCCTCTAAACGTTTAGCAGAAACCAAATTGGCAACTTGGTCAATTTTACGAGTTTGCCAACAGGTGCCAACAAAGTAGTGAAGGCAGCTGCTTTGGCGCAGTGCATTGTGGGTATTATCTCCGCTGCGTGGTTCCCGTCAGACCTGCTCCTTGACAGTTCAGATGGGGCCAGAAACAGGCCCTGGAGACAGCCCGTGGAGGGCCACACAGGCGGGGGGCCTCCCTGCCACAGAAATGACTGAATGCAAGAAGGGACAAAATTACAAGGCCCAGAGCAAAGTTGTGATTCTTGGATGAAGGGCATGCCTGGCCCCAGTTGATTTAAGACGCCCGGGAGGTGTGTGGCTGCCACCGGCCCCGCCCCCTTGGAACTCAGCAAGAGTGATTGATGGGGAGAGCTCCTGGGGAAAGGTGTTTTTTTTTTTTTTCCCTCCAGAGTTTTCAGCAGGTAAAGGCACAAGGTGCTTTTTTCACAAATCAATTACTGACCTCTGTGGAGTTAAGACCCCCCCTGATAACTGGCTGTGCCGAAAGACACAGGGCCCCCCTGCACCAAGCCGCCCCCAGGCTACGTGCTGAGTGATGGCGTCCGCACAGACGGGAGGTGGGGGAGAACGGAAACGAGCGGAAGGGACGTGCAGGAACAGGCGGCCATTTTCCCACCGGACACAAACACCGCTGAACTGCTGTCTGCCGCGCGGGCTCGCGATTGGCTGAGAGGAGGGCCAGGGCATGGAGGACAGGGCTGAACGTGTTCTCCACGGCCCGGCGCTCCGCGACTCCCACCCCGACCCTCCACCGGCCGAGAGACCTCCCGTACGACGGAGCGAGACTGATTAAAGCGCCGTTAAACCGCGCGGAATCGCAAGGCGGCAGACGAGCAATTGTACAGCAGTAAAAAAGACATCGGAGAGGCATCTGGGGGGCCATAGGAATTATAACGGGATGTCTAATGCCCCCTTGGCTTCCGCGTAATACGCAATCTCGTCGGAATAAGCAGATTTCAAATAATGAAAGGACGGCAGTTTGTGCCATAACTCTCTGATTAAAAGAGCCGGGCTGAAGATCCACCCTACGCCGCCATACACGCAAGTCTGCAGCAGTCATCTTCTCAGACCTGGGTCAAATACGTCATCCATTTGGATTCCAATACTTTTCTACGCTTTACTGTGCTCGTCTGGTGTATTCGAACCATTAAGATACATAAGAACTGGAGACAGCGTCCACTTTCCATGGGTTCCTATGGGAGCTGCTCAATGACATGAGAAGCCAATTCATGGCTTGAGTATCTCAGAAACGGCTGATCTCCTGAGATTTTCATGCACACTAGTCTCTAGAGTTTGCAAAGAAGGGTGCAAAAAACACACAGTGAGCAGCAGTTCTGCAGACAGAAAAGCCTTGTTAATGAGAGACATCAGAGGAGAATGGCCAGCCTGGGCAAAGCTGACAGGAAGGTGATAGTAACGCATTAACCACATATAACCACACATTATAACAGTGGTATGCAGAAGAGCATCTCTGAGCACACAATACGTCAAACCTGGACAGGCTACAGCAGCAGAAGAAATAGAAGTCTACAACAAAATAAGTCCTAAATAATACCTCAAAGTGCTCACTGAGTGTATGCTATTATTTTATATTCATTTTTTATCTTTGTATCATGACCACCACCTCAACCAGCACCACTGTCTAAAAAAATAAAGAGCAAATTAAATATATGACGTTATTCTCATTATCTATTTATGTTGGCCTATTTAGTATGTGACATTTTCTTTTGGCACCAAAGGCTTACAAAAGTGCAATACCTTGTGTAACCTCGAGTTAAAACCTATGAAACACTCAAAAAAGTGCAAGCACAGTGTTCTGGTCCTCTTGGTTGGCTCAATTACACCAGACAAGATCAATCGAGCAAAGAAAAAAATCCAAAACAATTGTGTATCTGACCCAGCAGTCACACAGCATCTCAACAAGGAGAGCTACACTCGGCCGTTCGTTGGAAGAACGATCGGTACTTTACTTGAAATAAATGTGACCCACTGAAGTCTAAAAGGGAGGGTTTTTCTAATCTCACAGGACCACGGAAAAATGGCTTCATGATATATACCAGCGGTCCTCACTCCTAGTCCTGGAGAGCCGCGGAGTGTGCTATTTTTTGTTGTTACTCAGCACTTAATTGATCGATTATTGATTTGTATTTAATTGATTTGTTGTTACTGAACTTAATTGATCAATTAAGTGCTGAGTAACAACAAAAGCCAGCACACCCAGTAGCTCTCCAGGACCAGGAGTGATACCACTGGTATATACTGTAACAGAAGCTGTTTGGGCTTCACAGAGCAGAGCGTGCACAGAGCCCAGGGACCAGGCTACGTGGGAAACACGCTCTTATTTTGACGCTCTGCTTTCTCACACACCACGGAGCCTAGTGGACGTCCGCGTTCTTCACCTCATCTTCCCCGGGTTTGTTTTTGTTAGCCATGCTATCGGTGCAATTTCTTCTCTGTGCTGCAGTCTCCCACCTCCCTAACCCCCCCACCCCCACCCCCTCCACTTTTCACTTTCCGGATAGTTCTTCATCGCTCCTGAGCCACCTCAAGGGACAATAAAATGGCGTTTTGCCCCGCCTCCGCTAATCCTCGGTGGCCGAGCCAGAGACGGGTTTGCCCGCCGTGTGAAGTCGAGCACAGACCCTGCGTTTCACCGCATCGCCGCGGGTGACGGGAGGGCGGTTTCTGCAGCGGGAGAGGCTCCGTCCTTAAGCTGAAAGCGCAGGTCTATATTTAACAGCGCTTCCGTCAAAGGGGTTTCTGCCGGGGGTGCTGGGATAGCGCCGGGGATCGGAGCCATGCCCGATTATCGGAACGCGGCCCCTTTGAAGGAGGGGGCCTAATTTGCATGAACAGCAAATGCACAGAAAAGCGGCATGGCCGCTTCGCCGAGCCCGTCCCGATAATGCCCCAGCTCCATTACACACCCCGCCTTTTTCAGAGGGGAGGAAATAATGCCAAACCAGTACCTAACAAACAACAGGAAGAACGGTTGAGTGCAATGCTGTCAGGGTGAACGTGGTGTGGAAAAGAGAGTGTGATAGAGGAGCAATAGGAGGGTGAGGGGGGTAGGGAGGGTAGTGAGAGGGGGTAGGGAGGGTGGTGAGGGGGATAGTGAGGGTGGTTTGGGGAGTAGGGAGGGTAGTGAGTATTTCATATACCAATACACCAGACAAGCTCAGCAAAGCGTATAAAAGTATTTGAAACCAAAACAATTATGTACTCGACTCAGGTCTGTCAGGACTCAAACTGGTCGTTAAAACGGGTCGGAAACGGGCTTTCTACCAAAAGCAGGAAAACTCCAGAGAGTGACCAATCTCACATCGTCTGCTGTGTCAGCAAAAGAAAACGTCAACTTCAACTGCAAGACCTTCGCGATAGCACGAGAGATAGCTTAACCAGTAAAACGTTATTGACCCTCATAAATTCCTTTTAGCCGTGCGGTTTATCAGAGATAAATGAAAGACCCAGTCCAACTCACCTACAGTGTCCACAAAGCTGCCAGATACAGAACACCTGATAATTATTTACCATCAATCAGCCCGCTTTATAAAGTACACGCTGTAGCTGTCTAATTCCAGCGGCTGCGATTTATGGCTCTTGTTTAGGTAATTAACTGATGTGTGTAGGGTAATCAGGGTAATGCCTCTTCACTTAAAAGAACAGCCGTTCTTCTCATATGTTCATTTTTTTCTATTCATTTCTTCAATTCATCAACTGAGAAATGACAGATCGTTATTGAGTGTCGAGTGTAACACAGTTTTTTGTAACGTTTCGCTTCATTCAACAGCACTCGATTCAATGTGAATAACTAGGTAAAACACGAGAGCTGTCAGGAAGCTGCACTTTGCACAAGGCTGCATGCACTTGACGGTCGAGCTACACTGGGAAACACTCACTGGATAAACCTGCTCTCTTTGCCCGCCTTCTTTCATTGGTCGGTTTAAAAGGCAATGCTTAAGTACAGGTCCTTCAGTATGGCCACTTGATATTGCATCTCCTTTACTGCCACTTATCACATACGGCGCTGGTATGATTATCCACTGCAATGGGTGATAATGAGTTTGAAATACACACAAAGGTGCGGCACTGCACACGGCCTGGGTCAATTACATACTGTAATTTAAATACGTTTCCGTGCTCAATTGATCTTGCCTGGCGTAACTCAGTACCAGACAAGCTCAGTAAAACATTGAAAAGTATTTGAATCCAAACAATTCTGGTTATTATTTCACCCAGGTCTGAAATGCTGGGAATGAGTTTGAAACACAGTGTGCTGTGCGGTAATCAAAGGCGTGGCAGTGTGTGGTTTGAGAACAGCGCAGTAAACTGAGCGTTCTTTGGACAGGGGCCAGGATAGCGCTGAGCGTACAACCCCATGCACTCCCATGCCATCGCTTCTCAAAGGGCTTCCGAGGTGTCTTGTAATGAGACTTAAAATCTTTTTTTTTCTCTCTTAAGCAGAAAATATTTGCTTATTTTAAGTTGCAGTTTGCTTAACAAGTGAAATTTTCTTACCCCACTGGCAAATCTTGAAATGAGTCAAACTGGCCGAAATGGAAGACTAAAATACTTTTGAGTTGAGATCAACGGAAATGGCAGCTCCTGTGCTCCACTCCACTCAGGGTGGGAGAGCAAGACAAATTAAAAGCACACGTAAAAGGCCAAGGCTATGGCGGATTAGCTGCAAGGTCCACCGCTTTTTAACTATTTTACGACGAGGGGGGGCGAGGGGAGACCGCAAAACGCAGTCTAATAATCTAATTAGTCTAATAATGATAATGGCTAAGGGTGGCCCGGCGGAGCGAGTGCTCATGTGGGTCTGAAAATGCACACGCTATCCTTTAAAGGTCCCATATTGCACACCATTCCAATGCTTCAATTTAGGTCCTGATATCCATCTTGTGGTTTTTAGTACCAAAACCAATCTCTACCCAGTCCGTTCATCAGTGCCTCTCATGAGCTTTACCAAGAACAGGCTATTTTAGTGACTGTGCCTTTAAGCCTCATTGATATCAGTAAACCTCTATTCTGATTGGCTGGTTAGCTCCAACGAATCGGACGCCGTCTGCGCTGAGCACTTGTTCCAGCTCCAAGGTGGGCCGTACTGAAGCAAATGAGCGTATCGTTGTGATGTCAAAACTACATGGAGCTCCAAATGGCGCATTTCAATGAGAATTTTCTTCATACAGATTGTGTGCATTTTGATATTTTCAGTGTTTTTATAACACCTTCAACTCCTTTATAATCCACATAGCAAGGCAAATATAATTTCCACAATACGGGAACTTTAAGCGTACATGGTCACAGTGAATGAGACTGTGACCATGTAATGCTGTGGACAGTGTCTTACGCCGTTTCACCCTCGTTCCATTCTCACATGCATCCCACCGCATGAGAGGGGGCCCGAGCGGTCTCTGCCCCACGTTCCTGCTCTTTTGATTGGCTGACCTAGCTGTTACTGGACGAGCATTGGGCAGTGAGAGCCGGGCTGACATGTGATTGGGTGGCAGAGGCAGGCCCTCCCCCTGTGGGCGTTCCAGCTCATTAGCCGCGCTCTGAATGCTCTGGAGTGTGTGTGTGTGTGTGTGTGTGTGAGCAGGCAGCCTGGCCTGTGCGTGTGAACAGCCTGCATCTTTCCGCAGGAAATAAAGCGAGGAATCTGAGCGTGTGAACGTGTATTAATCTCCAGAAAAAGGGTGAGAAGAATGCAGAGCCGGTGGCGTTGCGTGTCTGCTGGGTTGAGCGTGCGTGTGGGGCGCTGGGAGCTGTCCATGGGGGCCGAGGAGTGATCAGTGGAAAATGTGATGAATCGATGAAGAGGCGTGGAGCGAATGGAGAGGCTTTACCCTGTGTGTCAGAGAGAGTGTGTGTGTGTGGGTGTATGTGTGTGTGTGTGAGAGAGTGTGTGTGTGTGTGTGTATGTGTGTGTCAGAGTGTGTGTGTGTTTGTGTCAGAGAGTGTGTGTGTGTGTGTGTGAGAGAGAGTGTGTGTGTGTGTGAGTGTGTATGTGTGTGTGTGTGTGTGTGTGTGTGTGTGTGTGTGTGTGTGTGTGAGAGTGTGCTCCGTGTGTGTGTGTGTGTGTGTGTGTGTGTGTGTGTGTGTACACATACGTGCATGTGTGTGTATGAACAGTAATATGCAAGGATTTGGGCACCCCTGGTCAAAAAGCCTTTTACAATTAATATCTAAGTGAACAGAAGCTAACCTGCCCTCTAAATGGTACAACGTTAAACATGACACATTTCTTAGCATTTTAAAGCAAGATGACTTTTTATTAAAATGTTTTACAGTTTCAGAATAATACAAAAAGGAAAGAGGCCCTGTGCAAAAGTTTGGGAACCCTGTCAGTTGTACTTTGTAACTCCTCATCGGGCAACTATAATAGCTCGTAAACTCTTCCTGGAGCCAGCTAAGAGTCTTTAAAGACACATTAGGAATTTTTCCCCATTCTTCCTGGCAGAACACCTCTAGCTGAGAAATATTCTTCAGCCTCCTTGTATGTAGGGCATGTCTGAGACAGGTTTTCAAGTCTGTGGTGGCCATTCCAAAACCTTCATCCATCTTTCCTGGAGGTATTTCATTGTTGATTTTGAGGTATGCTTTTGATCATTGTCTTGCTGAAATACCCAACCTCTCTTCAACTTCAATGTATGGACTGACCTTTGAACATTAACTGTTGAGGTCGTTCTTTCAAAGGTCTTTGTTGTTTAAAGTACAATGTATTGTTGTCCTGTGAACAGCTAGACCTGTGTCTGCTATTCTTTTTTGCAGCTCTTTTGCAGTGATGTGTAGGTTCTTCTGAGCATTTCTCACCAGGTCTCGTCCATTTATCTTCCATTTTCTAATAATGTTTCTGACAGTGGAAATAGGTAGTTTGAAACATCATCTGATAAGGTTAGAGAACACAATT
Source organism: Conger conger (assembly GCF_963514075.1). Lineage (NCBI taxonomy): Eukaryota > Metazoa > Chordata > Actinopteri > Anguilliformes > Congridae > Conger > Conger conger. The sequence goes on along the minus strand of NC_083761.1, from coordinate 43,291,927 downwards.
GGAGGGATTGTTGACCATTCCTCTAGGCATTCCTTTTCAGAACCAATGATATCCTTGGGATACCCCCCTCTTCAGTTCAGACCACAGGGTTTTCTGGGATTTAAGTCCGGAGACTGAGATGGCCATTGAAAAACATGGTTGTTGTTTTTACTCAACCATTTCTGGGTGGATTTTGATGTATGCTTAGTGGATCCTAGTGGACAATCTACCTACGACCAAGTCTCAGCTTCCTAGCAGAGGCAGATTATTTGCCAAGATTTCCTGATACTTAAATAAATAAAGTCTGAAATAGTGCCCCTGGACCACTGACAGCAAAACATCTCCAAAACATGAATGACCCACCGCAATATTTGACAGTAGGTATGAGGTGCTTCTCCTTGTATGCATTCCATTTCACCGCCAAACATGTTGATGGTGTGTATGGGTGTATGGCCAAAACGTCCAATTTTGATCTCATCTCACTCTCTTCTAGTCATAATTCCAATGAGGATTAGCAAAATCAAGATGTTTGGTTTTGTTTATATGCTCAATAAGGGTTGTCCTTAGGCCACCCAAAAGAGTTTACTTGTAAGGAGGTGCCATTTATGTTTTGTTTTTTTTGGGGGGGGGTTTTCCCCAGACTTTTTCAGACGATCCTTGGGTTACTTATAGCCTGCCTCACAATCCTACAGTCTGTGGTATCCACTTGCATCTTCCTGGCAAGTTTTCAACCATTCCATATGTATTACGCCTTTTTATTATTGCACTTACAGTGCTAAATGGTATGTTTAACCGTTTATTAATTTTGATGTGATGGCCAATTACCACTATCGCTTCTGAATTGACAGTTCTTTGGCTTTTCCCATGCTGATGGCTGACAAAGGGATTTTGCATGGTTGTTACCTCATTTTCATACTCTAATGAAACAGGAAGTAATGGAATGACTGCATATAATTCCTATAGACAGAGATGAACTAAATGAAAGTAAAACTATTGTCAATTTCACATTGTTTGATTCTATTTACAATAATTGTTAAGGGCGCCAATAATTTTTGCACTGGTGGTTTTCAGAAAAAAATAGATTACTAAATAAGAAACATTGTAACATGGGAGTAAATGTATTGAAACAAAAGTATATAGTTTTTCCATATGTTTGAACATAACATATAGATCATTATCCATGCTGTTTATTATATGCAGCCTTTTTTCTCAATTTATATTAAGGGTGCCAATAATTACAGAGCCCACTATATATATATATGTGTGTGTGTGTGTGTGTGTGTGTGTGTGTGTGTGTGCTCGTGCGTGTTTGTTTGCGTGTGTGCGTGCGTGCGTGCGTGCGTGCATGCGTTGTTTCAGCAGTGGACAGTGGCGTACAGGAAGTGGTTGTGTCCGGGCTCTCCAGTGTTTACAGACAGGAAATGTTTGCTCTGCGAAAGGGAAGGAACCAGGCCGCCCTACGCGGTAAAACTCTGTGAGTCCTGACTGACACACGCAGGCCCCCCTCCCCCCTGTCACCACCACATAAACACACTCAGACACTGTACCAACACAAAGACACACACTCAGACACTGTACCAACACAAAGACACATACTCAGACACTGTACCAGCACAAAGACACACACTCCGCGAGTCCTGACTGACACACGCAGGCCCCCCTCCCCCCTGTCACCACCACATAAACACACTCAGACACTGTACCAACACAAAGACACACACTCAGACACTGTACCAACACAAAGACACACACTCAGACACTGTACCAACACAAAGACACACACTCAGACACTGTACCAACACAAAGACACACACTCAGACACTGTACCAACACAAAGACACACACTCAGACACTGTACCAACACAAAGACACACACTCAGACACTGTACCAACACAAAGACACACACTCAGACACTGTACCAACACAAAGACACACACTCAGACACTGTACCAACACAAAGACACACACTCAGACACTGTACCAACACAAAGACACACACTCAGACACTGTACCAACACAAAGACACACACTCAGACACTGTACCAACACAAAGACACACACTCAGACACTGTACCAACACAAAGACACACACTCAGACACTGTACCAACACAAAGACACACACTCAGACACTGTACCAACACAAAGACACACACTCAGACACTGTACCAACACAAAGACACACACTCAGACACTGTACCACCACAAAGGCACACACTCAGACACTGTACCAACACAAAGACACACACTCAGACACTGTACCAACACAAAGACACACACTCAGACACTGTACCAACACAGACACACACTCAGACACTGTACCAACACAAAGACACACACTCAGACACTGTACCAACACAGACACACACTCAGACACTGTACCAACACAAAGACACACACTCAGACACTGTACCAACACAAAGACACACACTCAGACACTGTACCAACACAAAGACACACACTCAGACACTGTACCAACACAAAGACACACACTCAGACACTGTACCAACACAAAGACACACACTCAGACACTGTACCAACACAAAGACAGGCCCACAGCACCTGCAAAACTGTCACGCCCGTCGCGCCGTATGAAATTGCGACTAGGGTGCCAAAACACGAACGGCGAGCATCGACTTCAAGGGCGTCAAAAAGAATAAAAATAAGAAAGAGTCTGAGCGGCGAGAGAGAAGCTCCTCCAGATGCGCCCTGCTGAGAGATATCGCCAGATGAAAGCCGGAGAAGACCAAAGGACACTCTGACACCTAACCCGCCATCAAAGTCCCGCTGTGCAGCATGGGCTCGCACAGGGCTGGAGGGCCGGAGCAGGAGCGCAGGCTGAGAGCCGGCAGGCCCCGGAGGATTTAACAGCAGTCAGTCACTACAACCTGTTCTTTATCACCTGACAAAGCGCACAGAGGCCTTCTTAAAATGTCTTCTTCTGCTGACTGCACCGTTTGAAGAATATACAGAATAAGTAGCGATTCGTTTAAAAAAAAAAATATTTACACTTTTTAGACTACAGAAACTCTGTAGTACCTCCTCTGGAAAACTGAAACACTTTTGTTGGCCATTAATGATGATGCAGAGATGATGATAAATTCGGTTACGCAAGAAAACTGGACTTCCGCACATTTTAAGTAAGCGAAAACCTGAAATACAAAAATGGGTTCGACCTGGTATACCTCTCTCTATACAGGTTACATCAATTACGTATATGTTTTGGATTTGGATTTCTATGCTTTACTGAGCTGTTCTGGTTCCGGTCCTATTGGCAGGCTCAATTGCATCAGACAAGATTAGTAGAGCACAGAAAAGTATTTGAATCCAAAACAATTGCGTAATTGGCCCAGGTGGGGTTATGTCATGTGAGGCGGAGACGTTGCCGGAGCGACGCTGGAGAAAGGAGCTGGCCGCGCGCTCGTTCCGCTCAGAGCGTCCCGCGAAGCTTTGGGTTTCCGCCCGAGACTATCCGTCTTCGCAGACAATGAGCTCCGGGAGCCCCGCCGTGGGAGCGCTCATCAATTCCACAGAGCTGGAGAGCATTAGCCGCTAACGCCGCCGCCCGCCTTAAAAAGCTGAGAGAGTGGGGAACGAGACCAGTAAGACTGCTCGATATACCAAACCGTGTGTTTTTTATTTTTATTTTAAGCGTGATAAGGATAACCGCCGCCATGGGGCAAATATCTTTTGTCTTTTTTTTGTCTTTGTTCATACCTCTCTCCCTCCCATTGTTCTCTCCCCTCTCCAGCTCAGCTGACGTGTGGTGAGCATTCTGATGCAAAATGGCTGCCACTACACACTGGTTGTGGTTAAGGCCTGTTTCCCCCTCATCACTGTCAAGTGTTTTGAGTCGCCGGTTGATGAGAAAAGCGCTATATAAATGCAAGGAATTATTATTAATATTATTATTATAATTATTATAATTATTATTATTATTGGTGAACAACCTTGAGAGGCTATGTGAAACAGGTCCAGGAAAAAAAATTCTGAGATATCTACTGGGTGTTGATAAGTTGATAATCAGCAGCAAGATCATAAGATTAGTTTTTTCAATCACATGGAAGCTGCTCGGCCTTGCTGCCAATCAGGCTATCGTATCCCAAAAGATGTTTTTCTTTCCGGAAGCATGTCACACGGCCTCTAATGATGCTTTCTACCGCATCAGGTATGATTAAAGAACAAAGATGAAAGATAGCCTATATGCCCCGAAGGCGGCGGTTACTGTTATTAGGTTTTTTTTTAAACTTGATTTGATACACAGTGGAGCCCTAGTGGTAAGCTGCGGTCTGTGGGAGCTGCACCTGCCCCGCCCGCAAAGCTCCAGGAGTCATGTGACGGCACTGCTGCTTTGTATGGACACGGGCCTGCACTGTCGGCCCCAAACGACGGATCCAGGGTCAGCTCGCCAAACTCCAATTCTGACTAAAACCAAAATGCTAAATATTAACCTGAACTAGGATCGGCTGACCCATTCTGATTCCCAGCAACCACAACTGCAGTTGTGATGAAAATTATCCAGGACCAGCTGACTGATCCCAAAGCCTCAGCTGAAGCACTGTGTAAGAAAAGGCTGCAACTGATCTGGAATCAGTGCTCAGAGGGGTAATCCCCGCTGACACGGGGAGAGGGGGCCTGTAGCCTGAGGGACAGATTCCTGGAATGGTGTAGCCACCCTGCACACAACAACTACATCAGCTTTATCCAATCGATTAATATGCCAACTGTGCTAATGTGTGTGCTAATGTGATAGTGTAAGCTCTAATTTGCTTCTTGTTGTGTAAAACAAGAACAAAGTAACAATACTTCAATATCTACAGCTATGCATCTATATATCTATAGAGTGCAGGCCGTAATTATTTGGACAGTGGTACAGTTTCTGTTCTTATGGCTCTGTACTCCAGCACATTGGATTTGAAATGAATAAATATGAGGCTAAAGTGCAGACTGTCACCTTTAATTTGTATTTACATCCATATCAGATATCATGCATTTTAATACACACTCCCCCCATTTCAGTGGACCAAATGTAATTGGACAGTTGGCCTCTTAGTTGTTTGTTCTGAGACATACACGTACTAGTATATCTAAAACATCACCGTTCCTGATGATATTACAGTTCGAGATAATCTATAATAATTACAATTACAGTTATCATAACTAAGTATAATTACTTACTCTTACTTCCAACAATGTCATTTCGACTGAATAGTTTCCACCGCAGGTGGGCTGTGTCGCGCCCATTAATGAACTACGACGCGCTCACAAAGCCCTCCGAACAGGAGGCCACGGGCAGTCTACCCGCGGGAGTCTGTGAAAACAGGGCCTGAGCGCGGAGCGGGGTCTTTATCTCGTCACAGTGGCTCTCGCCTTTGTTTAATGATTACACAGCGCGCCGTGTAGCAGTGTCGGAGCCGCTTTGCCATTAGACTAATAAGTATTGTTTTGGATGGGGCCGCTTATTTATCTCTGCGGATCCAGGCCTGGTGGCGTAATGCGCTCTGTCACCGCACGCCCGCCGTGAGTAATGGCGGCAGGGGGCGGGCTGAGGACGGGCGGAGCGCTGACGGGGGGGAATCCGCATTGCAGGGCTTATCCGCGTGAGGGATGGGGCAGCGAGGCAGGGCGGAGAGAGGCTGGGTGTAAACGCTGCTGATTGAGTGTTATTGGTGTGGCGTGAGCTGTTAATGAAGGCCCGGGCGAGGAGGACTGCGCACCAGGGTGTGTGGAGCTGCACGGCGTGGTATGTGGACAGAGACACGTAGGGCCGGAGATAAACACGCACGCACACAAACACAAACACAAACAAACACACACACACACACACACACACAAGCACACGCGCAAAAACACAAACACAAACACACACACACACACACGCACGCACGCACGCGCACACGCGCAAAAACACAAACACAAACAAACACACACACACACACACACACACACACACGTGCACACACACACACACACACACACACACGCACACACGCACACGCACACACACGCACACGTGCAAAAACACAAACACAAACACACACACATACACACGCACACGCACACACACACAAAGACTCACAGAGACACGTAGGGCTGGAGATAAACACGCACATACATACACACACATACGTGCAAGCACACACATGCACACACAGACACATACATACGTGCAAGCAGATATACACAGAAACACATACACACACACAGATGCATGTACACACACATACTCACGGATACAGATAAACCACACACACACATAGACACACACACACACAATCTAGCAAGCATGCCTGTACGGATGATAACTTGGATGCAAACTTCTCTCAGCCTAAGATCCCCCTCTTTACACTATTTGATTTCTTCAAAACAGACTGAACAACATGTTACCAATGAACCGAACAATTGCTCATGTTACAAAGTCCACCCTGACGCAAGCAGTCCACATGCAATAAATTAGCCCTTTCAGCGAAAAGGCCGCTTATCAGATAACATCACTATGCAGCAGAGTGAATCCGTCTTTCACAACTCAAAAAGAAGCTGATACACTAAAACACTGAGCCCGATAATGGCAGTTTGGAATGCAGAGCAAACGTTGACTTAATCAACCGAGTGCAAGACATGGAGGCCACTGAACATGTACAGCCGGGATCATCAACTCGGACCCTCGAATCCAGCCCTGCTTTTCTCTTCTTCTGGAACTAGTGCTACTGACTGGCAAGAGTCTTCACGTCCAACTCCCAGGTAAACCAGCAGTTCTCGGCCGCTGAGGACCGTGAGTTGCTGATCCCCGGTCTACAGGGAAGGCTAGCAGTGTTTGTGAATGCGAGTGAACTCTGGAGGACAGGACGGTTGTTTTACACGGCCGTAAGAGTCACTTGTTCGCAAGCGCGTCTTATCGCCAATGGAAATAGCGCACAGCAGGAGGGGGTAACCCAAAGCACGCTGGGTAAGGCGAGACGCGTTCCGCGCGTGGAGGAGTCACTCTGGAGGACGCGTCGAACGCGTGCTTCCAGATCCAGATCCCGCCGGCCAGCTAAAAGGGACCAGACCTGTATTCAAATTCAAATCGCTCTTGCCTGAACTTGCCTGGTATAACGCAGCCAACTGAGAGGATGAGAAGGCAGGGTTTGCACTTTTTTCAGAGTATTTCGTAGGTTCTAATAAAACAGACAAGCTCAGCAAGGACTTCACACGAGGGAATGCGCTCATACCACTGCCCCTCTTCGCCTTGCTCCAGGCCCTACACTGCAAAAAAACTCAAATAAATCTTAACAAGCATCTTCGTCTTATATTTAGACTTACAATCTTATTTCTATAACTTTCTTGTGAAATGAGACAAAAGAAAAACTGCCAATAAGGTGAGAAAGTTTGACTCATTTCAAGATTTGCCAGCGGGGTGAGAAAAGTTAACTTGTCGAGCAAATAGTAACCTAAAACATGCTAAAATAAAAACACTTGTTAAGACAGACATTTTTGCAGGGTAGCTTTCCAGCCGGCGATTCTGAGGGGCGACCCCTCCCGCTTCGCTCGCACACGCCTGTAAAAGCAAACAGAGCAGGGTCGGGCGCGTACGTCCCCAACCCCCCCAACGTGAAAACAAGACGCTGGGTAATCCAGCGGCTCTGGTCCCGGCGTCCCCGGAGCGGGGGAACGCAAAGCGTGCCCCGGGGCGCTGGTTTTTTCGGGGAGAGGCCGGGGTTCCACACGCGCCTTCGAGCGCGCAGAAAGCGGTCTCCAGAAAGCTCCCCGGTTCACGGGAGGACAGGTCGCGCGCCTCCCGGGGCCGGAGGTGGGAGGGTGTTCCACTTTATACCGGAACATTCCATGGAGGAATGAGAGGAGCGTGGAATCTGAGAGGAGCGCTAACTCACAAACAGCTGCGCGCTGGCGCTCCAGCCTCACCGATTCTCCCGGCCCACAATGCCTCTCAAGTTGCCATGGGCTATGAAGTGTTTTTTTTTTTTTTTCTTCAAGAATTTCAATCAGAGAAATGACATGACATTTTACAGATCACAATGCTCATCAGCCCTGAAAAGGGCTTTAGAAAAGTCTGGGCCATCTGATCCCCGAAACGATAATGAACAAGCGAGACAACGGAGAATAATATACCAACACAGGTGGCCAATTTCGCCCAAAATGCAGAGCCACCGCTGATATTATGTCTGTGCCAGGAGGAAAGAACTTGTAACCAGGTTACGGTCAGTCTGTTTGCCAATTTCAATAAGACATGCAGAAACATCCGTTTTTCTGTATTTAATTGCAATGCTTGCATCGCTCAAATGGAACGGACATTTTGTTTTTGGGGGATCCGAGTGCCACCAATAAATGGCTGCAATAATGTATGACACACACTTTAGTTAGCTAGTGTGCTAAACGCTAAAGCTAACGGTTGTATTAAATGCTGTCAGTATATTGTTGTATTGTATTAACTATTGTATTGTTGTACTCGGGGTATTCTAGCAGCCAACTGTGGTATGCCAGTTTGGAAGTTGATGTATTCTTCAAGGGTTCCGACTGTATCTGTATGGTCACGCTAGGACTCGGAACCGTACTGTCCTCTAGGGTCCTCTTCACACTTGTTCCTGTGTTCGATCTGCACTTCGATGTACATTGCTCTGGATAAGAGCGTCTGTTAAATGCTTTGTAATGTAATGTAATGTAATGTAATGTAAAAGGCCCCGGAGCAGTTTTCACAATCAAAACCTTAAAATGAGAGGAGCAAAGCCTCATCACAATGCCCTCGTAACCCACAGATCTTTTTCAGTTCAACCCCTTTAGGTATAAAATAATAATGTGATAATAATGTTCTTAATGTTCTAATGCTGATGTAACAGCCACTACTGGTAACTGAAAGCAATGGAGTCGTAAAACACTGACAAAAAAAAACATTCCAAAAAACCTAATCTTCAAAGGGTTAAGCGTTTACTTTTCTACGCTGACATAAAGTGAGACAGCTGTAATCTCTGTAATCAAATTGCTTGTGTAATATTAACTTCATTTGCTTGTAGGGACACACGATTCTCTTAGACATTTTAACTGCCGTATTTCAATTCGTAAAGGCAGATATAGAACTGTACAGCCGCACCACAATGACATCATAGGGAGGTTTTTGGACGAGTATAATAAAAGAGGGTTGTGGTTACAGATTTTCGGGTTCCAGCTGGATCCTCCTGAGCTCATGGCGTTTATCAAGGTGTTTACCCGTGCCACATTCGGAGCGGGCCCGGACGCGCTCTCTGAAAACCTCTCGCTCTCATAGGTCAGCTCACTGCAGCCAGGTCTCAGTCCGGCCCTTGTTACCTAAGTTTAATTTCCATATGACGTAGCGGAGGCTTTCGGTAACCAGGATTACCAGTAGCTAGTCTGACCAACCTGTCTGAGGCGGTACCGCTGAAACCTGTTCTACGCATGGTAGCTAGCGTGCATGCTGGTTCTGAGCTGGTTCTGAGCTGATTCTACGGGTTGGGTTGCGACGTAGCGGAGTTCCCCGGTAGTCCAAATAAACACACTAGTGCTCTTCGCTCGCTGCTCTCTGACCTCGCCACAGCTGAGTCAGCGCGTCTCGGAGCTTCAGGCTGCCGCACTACGGAGGGCCGCCGTCGCCGTCATGAACGCTAGCCGCTAAAACGGGAAGCTGTCCGAACGGGAACCTCAAAGCCGGCCTGGACGAGGCGCCTGTCGAACAGGTCCAGCTGTGAACCCCCTCCTCCTTCCCTGAAGGCCCAAGGAAGTAGACCCAGACGTATTTGTTTTTGGATTCAAATACTTTTCTGCGCTCTATTGATCGTGCCTGGTGTACTTGGGCCAGAAAGGAGGAGCCGGTAGGCGGGGGTTTATATTTCTGGGAACATTTCATTGGGGGGCAGCCTGTAGCCTCGTGGCTAAGTAGCTCGACTGGGGCCCGGAAGGCCCAGGGAAGCCACAGCTCGAGCCCTGAACCCTGCATCGTTCCAGGGGCATTGTCTGCTTAGTCTAATCAACTGGAAGTCGCTTCAGATAAAAGAGGCAATTAAATACATGTAATGTAAATTCCAATACACCAGGCAAGCTTACTGAAATGCAGAAAAGAGTTTGAACCCAAAACAAATACAATTCGCCAACCCCATCCCCAACGCCCATGGCACTTTCCTTTCTTCAGTTACGCCAGGAAGGCAGCAGGTTCAGCTCAGCCAACCACAGATACATATTACTTTGCCAGCAGCTTTCTGTTAACGTATTTTTATCGAATCTATCTGTATCGATGTTACTGAGCTAGCTAGCTTGCTAAGCCCGTCGCAATTTAGCTTTCTAGTTCTACCAGCTGCCGTCTCCCAGGCTTCACTGAGGGAAGGACAGGGCCTCGGGCGACCCCGCCCTGGTTCCGGACGCGGGCACTTACTGGCAGGCGAGGGGGTGCTGTAGCCGCTGATGGGCAGCCCTGGCAGGGGGGGCGGGGAGAGCCCCCCCAGGACGTGGGGGAAGAAGTAGGAGTAGGGGGGCATGGGGAAGCCGCTGAGGTGGTGGCCCGCGTTGCCTTTCCCGGACATGACCGCCTGGCGCGGGCGCTCGGCAACGGCGCACTTCACAGAGTCTGCGGCTCAGTTAGTCCCCCATCCAGCACGCGGGCCGGCGGCAATCCCGCGAGCTCCGTGGCGGAGGGAGCCGGCCGTTCCCCGTTCCCGTTCGCTCCGGGACCGCCCCTGCCCAGACGCAGGGGAGGAGGGTGGGGCCTCCTTGCCTTGCGACTGTTGGCGGAGTGGAGGCCTCGTGACGGAGGAGAAGTCTGGGAAGTTGAGTCGGGCGGTTGTGAGGCTGGAGACCGGGCGGGTGGGCAGGGGTGGTTGTGAGGGGGTCCTTGCGTTCCTCCCACTGAGCGAATGTTGCTGCTGTGATGCCACGAGGGGTGTGTCTGGAGGTCACATGGTGCTCACTGGCTGTTCCCCGGCCACCGGTAGAGGTCTGCAGTCATGTCTGAGACAGAGAGAGATTTATCTTATTTTTATGTCCCCTTTATTTAAACAATTTACAGACAGAAATATACCATCTCCTTCAAACCATAACAATGTTCCTAAAATAGATTTAAAAGGGACAAAATGCCAAAAAGACAAACAAATAAAACACACAATAAAACAAATTCATCACTATAAACCCATCAAAACACAGACATCCAGTAAGACAAAGATAAACCAGTAATACACTAAATAAGGAAAAACACAATGAAACCAAATTTAAAAAAAATGTAATCCACCAGAACGCCTTCTGATTCCAGAGATAGAGGGAGAGAGGGAGACAGAGACGGAGAGAGAGCGAGAGAGAATGAAAACACTTCACAAACCACTGCACAGGCTGTGTTCTGCATTATAGTGTGTGGGAAAACAGGTACAGAGCTCAGAAGTACTCTATGGAGTAATTAATAAAAGCTGGGCTGAAACATTTTTAAAAAATCCAATTTCAGCGTCACCGCCATAAAAAAAACATTTCATATCAACTCATGAGCCGGAATTTAATTATGTGTAATTTAGAAGAGCCAAGAGTTTTGATAGCGCTCCCAGTTCTGCAGTAATGCACTCATTCATTATCATTTTGAGAACAGAAGAAACTGTGGGAAAGAGTAATCAAGAAAGAAAAAGCAAACAAGAAATGAAAGAAAAAGGTTCTTAATTAATTACAGCACTAAAACCCTCGGAGGCTTTCTGAAAGCACAACGGAACACAATTAAGAGCGGGAATAACACAGGCCCGTGTATTTTCAAAAGGAAGGAAAAGAAAATGAAGCCTCTTGTATGTGGACGTGCGCACACACGGACGCAGGCACACGCGCGCGCGTATATTTTCGGGCAGAGTACACCCAGTCTCTCATTAAGGCGGCGAAGGAATTTCCAGTCGGGCAACATGCGGGCAACCAAACCCCACAATCCCCAAAGGGCCCAGGGCCGCGGCCTTCTGGGCACGCAGCGGCGGTCTGCCATCGTGGCCTGGCGGTTTGGAGCCCGTCTGCCGTTTCCGCCGAGACGCTCTGCGCTGAAGGTCGGAGAGAGTGGCAGAGGCCCAACCTGGCTCTACGAGTACAGCTGGAGTTAGGCTCCTCAGCCTCCAAAAACCTCAGTGTGAATACAGCAAGAATACACACAACCGCAAGCGCGTAACATCAAAGTCAGCCAGGCGAGGAACAATTGTGGCCAAACTAGGGATCTTCGTGATTAATAGACGATTGAGTATTGTTCATTATACATCAATCAAGCTTAATGATTGAAAAGATACTTTTATTTTGGGCCGCCTAATGTTGCACTCCTCTTTCAGAGAAGGTGTTAAATTGTCCAACAAAAGAGAAAGAGCTGTATATTTGTATATATATTGTACAAATATATTGTATATTTAGCCTGAGATGGATAGTGGTATACAAAAATTTGGCTTTTTGCAATTTTACAAAAGTTAACAATAGCAAACCTGACCTCTGAATGGTACAATGTTCAGCATGACATATTTCTTAAAATTTCCTGTTTCACAATAGTGGCTAATGTAAGTTAGTACTTTGTAGCTCCTCCTTGGGCAACTATATGTAACCAGCTAAGAGTCTTTAAACTCTTTTTTAATTTCTTGGCAGAACACCTCAAGCCCAGAAATATTATTTGGCCACCTTGCATATATGGCATGTTTGAGCTCTCTCCCCACAGATTTTCAACAATATTCAAGGTTTTGGTGGCCATTCCAAAACCTTAATCCATCTTTCCTGGAGGCACTTCATGGTGGATTTCGAGGTATGCTTTGGATCATTGTCTTGCTGGAATACCCAACCTCTCTTCAACTTCAATGTCTGGACTGACATTATCCTCTAGAATTTCTTGATATTTGGTGGAATCCATCCTTCCCTTCCACTCGCACAAAAATGTCCTGTGCCCCCAGCTCCCACACAACCCCAGAGCATAATGGATTCATCTCCACATTCATGCTTCACAGTTGGCAAGGTGTTCTTCTCTGCAAAGGCTTCATCCTCTTTTCTCCAAACATACCTTCTTTGGTGGTGGCCAAAACGGTAGGCTTCTCAATTGTTTCTTTTGCATACTTCAGATGCTTTATTTTGTGTTGAGGTCGTTCTTTCGCTGCAATGTAGGTTTTTGTTGTTTAAAGTACATTGTTTTGTTTTCCTGTGAACAGCTAGACCTGTGTTTGCTACTCTTTTTTGCAGCTCTTTCGTAGTGGTGTGCGGGTTCTTCTGAGCATTTCTCACTAGGTCACCACTCGGGCCATTCTGTCTTCCAGACCTTGCCTTGACTTCAACTGTTCCATTTATCTTCGATTTTCTAATAATGTTTCTGACAGTAGACATAGCTAGTTTAAAACATTGAGTTTGTTTAGCCTTCTCCTCCTTCTCCTAGGAGGCACCCAAAGATTTATTGTGCAAGGAAACAATTTTTCAGAATGCATAATGTCTAAATGATCAACCTATGGATCCACCTCTTCTTGGCATCCCTTATGCCACACATCTGCCACAGCTACAAACTGACACGTGAAGAACCAAGAAAAAGCGTAATTCACATTTTCACCCTGATGGTGGGAGCAAGAATCAAGGAAAGGATGCCAGGAAAGTAAGAAAGAGGTAAAATAAGAGATAGGAACGAGCCCCTATTTTAGGTGTGCCACAACTCATCACAATGGAAAGCAAAGGAGGTAGAACACTACTTCTCCTCAACATTTACGAACTGCAGAGGAAGGACAAAAGCAGCCAGGAGGCCGTCTGCCAGCTCCTGAATGCGACGCACTCGATTGCGACCATTTCTCACGGCCCACCTGGCATGACCAACAGAAGAACAAAGGGCTGAGGGCCTCGTGGAAGAGGTGTGCGCTAATAGGGACTAATTCAACTTTTCATCCAGGCCCTCAGGTATGCAGTGTCTGTAACATATGTTCTTCGCCCCCGTTCCACCGAGGGTCCTGATTACTTAATGGGGTCATTGACTGGATGTGAAAGGATTATTTAACTTGATAATCGATTGCCGGCTGATTACTTCTGGAACCTGTGGGACCGGAGGTCTCCGCGGGAGATCCATCTCTCGGATCTCGGATGCTGCTTCCCCTGGATGAAAACGGGCCGCACGTCTCCCGCATAATGGTCCCCTTAATTATTCACGGGAGATTTGAATCTTTTATGAATCTGTTGCTCCCCCGTGCCTGAGGACTTCCAGATCAATAGCGGGCCTGTGTTTCGGCCGAGCGCTGATGAAGCGGTCTCTCAGGGCGGGTGGCCGCCGGGGGCAGCTGGGGCACAGAGCAGGACTGAAATGGAGAGGAGCAGCAGGTGCTGCTGGTGTCTCTCTCTCTTTCTACCATTTCTTTCTCCATCTCTTTTACTTTATCTCTACGACTTTTTAACTCTTCCTCTCCTTCCCTATCTTTCCCACTCTCTCTCTTTACTTTAATGCTCCTTCTCTCTTCTTCTCTCTCCCTCTCTCTACCTCTCTCTTCCTCTCTCTTCCTCACTGCTTTAGGAAACTTGGCCATATGGTAATGGGACACCCCTGCTTTAATGAACCACTAAGGACACATCGGCGAAGAGGAAAAAGTCAGGGGCCACGAAGGGTGCCGTGCGGAATGCCTCAGGTCACTTCCTCAGACAGGTGAATTATTCTGTACGTATAGTTGTGCAGTCGAGGATACTTTAACATCAATCTGCGCTGCGGTGTAAACCGGACCCGTCATATCCAGCGTGTATTCTTCTTCTCGTGCGTTCACATAAATCCACTTGGGATGTGACGGTATGTTCAGACCGCATTCCAGAACATTCCATCCAAACGAGATGAAAAGCGGAACCGGTGCCGAGTCGCTGCTGATATCATGGCAACAGCAGCAAACGGATAAGCTGCATGTTTTGTCTGACTCTTGCACCCTCATTTGATAAAGAGACCACATGAACATGGTTGCAGGAGATGGGTCTCCCACAGCCTCAGAGCGCCATTTTAGAGCATCTCCCCAGGGCGCAGAGAGAGGGTATGTTTGTTTAAGGCTCCCTGTTTGAGATGGAGGCTTTACGGGGCCTCCTCAGGTCATGGGCTGGCTTTATGGGGTCACAGATCTGTTAACTGTTTATAGTTATCGATCACTGGTGGAGCGCTCAGGCACGGCCTTGGCCAAGGGGCGAACGCAGACACTCTACGCCCCTGCAGGTCCCTTAAAATAACACATGAGTAAAGGAGCACACAGTGCTTTGGGAGCAGACCTGGGTCAAATATTTTTTTGTGCTCGATTGATCTTGCCTGGTGAAATTGATAAAACCAAAAGAACCGGAAGGCAGGGTTTGCACTTTTTGAGAGTACTTGGTTCCAATACACCAGACACGCTCAGTAAAGTGTAGAAAAGTATCTGAATCCAAAACAACTACTTATTTCACCCAGGTCTGCTTGGGAAGGGGGGGGGGGGGGGGGGGGTTGCCACATGCATGCATTTACACTGCAGTCAGTTTTTGTTCCTCACCGCCAATAGGGGACGCTATAATAAGCAAAATGTCTAAATGCCAATATCCCTTGCACCATTTGACCAATCAGGTTGACATTTTAGATATGCCACCTCTGTGATATTCCCTACCACTGTCCAATGACAAAACGATATCTTAAAAAACATAGCCGTCATTAGCCAATCAGGCTAAAACGGTCACCGTACCCCTTCAGGGGGCGGGGGGCCGAGGACTCGGCCCTTCACTCATCGGCGAGGGACGGCAGAGAAACCCAAGACCCCGGTAGCACGTTACGGATGAGCCGGGTCCCTTTCAGATGAGCCCGTCTCTGCTCCTCTCCTCCTCTCCTCCAACAAAGGGAGGAACGACAGGAGGGATCAAAGCCCAACAGAAGCCCGCTCAGATAATTCATCGCGCCGCTCAGCGGAATGAATCATACTAATAAATTATTAAGAGCCATACTAAGTAGGTTAAACCCCACAGGTCCACTCTCTACAGCCAGGCAGTTAGTAATTAATTCATACGCTGCATTTATATGTGTGTGTGAAAGAGAGACTGCTGGGGTTGATTGCACATCTGACAAAAGAATGTCAATGCAAGATTTTCACTGTTGAGAAGGCGGAATTACAAGACCCTACTTTTAGCCAGCTGATCTTAACAGTGTCGTATTTATGTTAGATGACAGAATACTTTTCTATGCTTTACTGAGCTTGTCGGGTGTATTGGAACTCTCGAAAACTGAAAACACCACCTTCTGGTCCTCTTAGTTGGCTCAATTGTAACCAGCCAAGATCAATCGAGCACAGAAAAATATTTGAATCCTCAGCTATTTTATTTGACCCAGGTCTGTAGAGTTCATACGTTACATTTGACAAGACTTTCTCGGGGAAATTCTTTTTGCATTGTGTTAGGGAGACGCCAAGAGAAAAACACCTGGAGCAGAAACCTTTATTCACAGGTCGTTAGGTAAAACATTGGTGGTTTTGCCTCTTTGAAATGTGATTTCTAGTGCAGAAGAAAATTGTTCTTCGTTTTTCGAAGTTCAAAGCGATCTTTTTCACAGACCGTTAGCGCGACCCTCCGACCGAGCCTCCGCAGACAGACTGCTGCTTTCCGCGCGGAACGAGCCGGAAGCGTGATGGAGCGATGCCGAGTGGGGCCGAGAGAGAGGGGGAGAAGGAGAGGAACATCAATGGGACGGTAGAGAGAGAGGGAACGTGGAGGCTGGTAAATATTAATGAGGTCCAAAAGAGGAGGTCTGTGATATAAATGGTCTTGTCCCGTTCCAACCGAGCGAGAACGCTGAGGGGAAACGCGTGACAATGGCGGTTTACTGCGAGCGGGGCGAATCTGTCCGCCCACACAACTGCACACAAAAGCACATACACGCACATGTACGCATGTACATGTACATAAACATACACATACACATAATTGCCTGTAATAAATTAACATACATTGTAGAATCCAGAGTGTAGATTGAGGACAAATGGGACCTGGGACAAATACAAAACAATTTGGTTTTGGATTCAAATACTTCTCTATGCTTCACTGAGCTTGTCTGGTGTACTGGAACCTATTAAATTGATGCAAACTCCGCCTTCTGGTTCTCTACATTGGGTCAATTGATCATCCGAGCACAGAAAAGCATTTGAATCCAAAACGCTGATGTACTTGACCCAGGTCTGTTGAGAACGTACAGCTTGTAGCACACTTATACATTCACGGTCACGGTCTTTAGGACACGGTCTTTTGGAGATGCCTCGGGTGCTCACACGCACACGAGCGCTTCCACACGGACCAACGCCCATCTGCGCCCAGGATCACGTGGACCTTCACCGGCGCTCCCCGCTCCCACGGGCGGTTGGGTGGCCCGCGTGACTCTGCGCGCGTATGAGCCCTGCGTGTCGACGCTCTGCGTGTCGGCTAACACGCAAACGATGCGCGGGGGAGGTGGAGGGGGCGGCAGAGACACGCAACAACCGCAGCACACAGAAGCGCCGACCGACTTCGCACGCGAACCTCCCCCCCCCTACATACAGAGGCCCTTTTAGGCCGCGCAGCCTACTTACAGCAACATGGCGACTCGCGGACCGGGCAGAGTGCCCAGAACGGCGGCTACAGCCCACGCGGGGAACGGCGGGGTAGAAGAGCCGGCTTTCAGGCGTCCGCTGAGAGGGGGGGGAGAGGGGGGGACTGGGGTCGTCCGCCTCTTTCATCCTTGTTTTTGGTTTGTCTTTTGTTAACCCTCATATTATGTTAAGGCTTTTAGGACCGCTTTCAAGTTTGGGGTCACATTGACATTGACATTTACAGTGACATACGCCCATCTGCCCCTCCTTGCAGGCTCAAATGCGCCGGAGCGTCAATGGAGCACATTAAAGTATTTGAATCCAAAACAAAACAGGGTGAATTCAGGTAATTAGGGACACTTCAGTTTTTGAGTCTGCCCTGCATTGGTGAGTTACAAAGAAGCAAAATTACCTGAATTCACCCTCCCACTTGAACACAGGGGTTATGCCATTGTGGCAAATGGGAGACTGGGGTAATTGGGAGGTTGGGGTTGCTAGGTAAAGCAAGCAGAGCGTCCAATGCAAAAAAGGAAATGAACAAAAAATGAAAAGCCCCTGTTGGGGGAGGGGCGGGTGGTGTTTAAGATAAAATGAGACAAGATGGACTGAAATTGGTCTCGGGCGGGGTCGAATGCACCTTCAAAGGAAGAGCGAGCAAGCGCATATAAAGAGGTCACCGTCAGCGCTGGAACGCTGGAGCGCGGGGACGCAAACGCTCCGTCCCAGCATCCCTCCGAGCCGCTCCGCTGGAACAAACCGCCGGCGCCGTGTTCGGCTGACGATTAGCTCGGGAGAGCCCCTCTGAGGGCGTGCCCACAGGGCCGCGGAGGGAGAGTGCAT
>NC_083761.1:43236111-43268611 GCF_963514075.1 Conger conger | reverse complement strand
GAGTCATCCTCGGAAGATAACAAGGCCGCCGGAGAGACCGCTTCTGCCACATGACCGTGCCTTCCCTGAATGGAGACCTGTCGACCACGTGGAATGTTCCGGAGCAGAATGGCGTACCGACAGTTCTACCCATATGGAAAAAAACCTACAAAAATGATTGTGGTTAAAGATTAACATCATATATTTTTTCATTGTATTATACATAAAAGGCTTATGTTATTTGTGTCATGTTTGTCATTTTCATATTAGTAAGCATACATGAAATCCACAAGGGAAAATCTTGCACATATGCCACAACCTATGAATCATATAGGAGACTAGTAGTTTTCTTGTGTTATGCAACTTTGCAAATGGACATTGTTATACTAAAAACAACTATGTGGGCAGATAGACTTCCACATGATTTGGAAGTGATTTGACTACATATAAAATGAACATATACAGTATGTGACTCTTATTGGCGTCTTATACATTTGCCATGACAACCTTTGTTGTACGTCGCTCTGGATAAGAGCGTCTGCCAAATGCCAACAATGTAATGTAATGACATATTTGTCAATCCTTCCTATAATCTCACATTAGTATGTGTGTTTGCTGTCATATGTGTTAATTATTTGATTTGTACTGAACATATAAGACTCTGGCTCGATGTTTGTAGGACTTTTCCATAAGGGCCTGACTAATCCTCTCTGGTGGCAGAAGAACAACACCCGCACGATGACACACGGCCCTATCTGGCCCGCCGCTTCATGTTTTAGTTACGCAACGTTCAGAAACAGTGGCTACGGGAAGACCACGTGACGGCGGGGAAACGGTGGAGTGGCGCAGGCAGACGCCCAGACGCCCGCGGCTCGGACCGAGCCTTTCAGAGGAGCACCGGAACCGGGGCGGACGCTGGTGCGAGCGGAGCCCGTCCACTTTGGTTATTTTTCTTTCTTTCTTTCTTTCTCTCCTAAATGCCATCGGGCTGCCAACCCGAATGTCCAATGCATTACAGAAGACCTATTTCAGTGCTTGTTTACAGAAGCACTCAGTACTTGGAAGGGACTCAGGGCCGGAGCAATTAAAATGAATTCAATTACAGTACTCGAAGGGGGAGGGGGTGGGAGAATTGTGGGGAGGGGGTGGGAGGATTGTGGGGAGGGGGCGGGAGGAGGCTGGCTGCAGATACAAAAGGTGTTTTCTGCTGGGCCATCCCTGCCTCTACAATGTGCCACAAAAGCACAAGCAGACCACTGGCTGTTTGGCTGCAGATACAGATGGGAGAGAATACCGACGGGAGACACTACAGCTCACATTTACTTCCACAGTAATGCTGCTTGTACCTCACAATTTGTTACCGTGTAGCAAGTAAGGTAAAGGTCACCAGACCACAAACACTCAAAACACAACGTTAACCTGAATTCACATTTTGACAAAGGGGAAACTACAGGCGTAGGCACAGCAAGTAGGAATCTAAAACCTCCCCTGGGAGCCGGTCGCCGATTGACGTCCACTAGCTTGTTGGCCCTGTCAGCAAGCCAGCGCCTGTTTTTAGAGGGCGGTGCTTTTTTGAAGGTGGTTAGACAGGCCTGTTGCGTAACTGCTTCTTTTTTAATTTATTTTAAGATACTTCCCTTTTTAGATAGCTATAGACAGACAGTTACCCATGTTATCTAGGATACACCACATACATTCGACCACGTCCACCCCGCAGCATGAACGGGTCTTATGATCCGGAGAGCAGCACGCCTTCGGGAATCGAACCCCGGTCCTCGGAACGAACTGAACCGCAACAGCGCGTTTCGCTGCATCTTAGCCTGTTGCACCACCCCGGCTCTGCGTTGCGTAACCCCTTCTGAGCTTACCGCCGTCCGCCCCGCGTGTTCACCTCGCGTGTTTGCGTGTTCGCCCCACGTGTTCGCCCGTGAGTCAGGCCCGACGACCTCAGCCACGCCGCCCTCTCGCTTCCTGAGTCCGTCCCGCCCCCGCCCGGCTCGGCCTGCTAACGCCCGCTAATCCTCCGCTCCCTTCTCCGAGTCCCCCACGCCACCTCAGGGATCCCTCGAAATGATTTATGGCTTCACGATCCCGCAACAATGATTCTAGCGGGTTTTAATTGTTCATTATGTTGCCGGGTTTATGTTGTCATTCCGGCTCTCGTGTGACTTACACACGCATGACACAGCCGTAATCTCCGCAGCGCGCAGAGACAAAGGACATCTTCAGGCCTCCAGGAAATCTCCAGAGAAAGTGACTCGTTGTGTCACATTGTGCTTTGTCCAAAATTTGAATCGCCAAACAGAAAGTCGACAGAGAACATCTCTGTAGGGCAGGAGGACCACTGTTATGCCGGCCAGAGGGTAATGATGTGTACTGTCTGCAGACAGGGATCAGTCCCCCCACACCTCTCTCTCTCTCTCTCTCTCTCTCTCTCTGTCTGTCTGTCTGTCTGTCTATCGAATGGCTGTTCTACTTATCACCATATTTCATCTAAACTGGGCTAGAGATACAGGGAAGACATTTGCTTTCTGAATTCATGAATCGGAAACAATTTTCCAACAAAACACATAGTGATTTAAGTACTGAAACAGATTTGAGGATTGAGAACTAGGGTGGCATTTTCTTTCTTCAACAGGGTTGGAGGTCAATATTTCCTCAATAGCTGAAGTTGTGTGTGTGTGGGGGGGGGGGTTGAAAATGTAAAACAGCGCCTGTGGCTTTTGACTTTCTATGACATTTTTCCTGGAGTGCCTTGCAGCAGGGGAAAACCCAGCAAGCTTTCTGCATGCAGCTCTGAGACAGCAGCCAGAAAAGGGGGACTCACGACCTATAAAGAACTGGAGCCTCATCGCATTGCTATGCACAGACTACAAAATAATCTCCAAGGTTATCCAACAGTCGGGAGCATCAGCTTGCTGGTTTGCTGCATATGGACCAGAGGTAGTGTGTGCCTGGCTGTTCTGTTACAGACAATCTTTTCTTCCTTTGGGACATGAATGGAAGTATTTGGTTCAGATTTTGGTTTGGTCTCAATTTTTTGACAAAGAAGATCACAATCCTTCTTTGTCCTATGGTTATTGTTTTGAATGAATTTGGTATTAGGAGGGATTTCATCGCATGGGTCGAACTGTGGTATAAAGTGGTGTGATGTTAAAGGTGCATGGGGGGATTCAGCATAAGGTAGTGTGCCATCCATTTCCCAAGTTGGGGGATTATCCCATGTCCAGCGGGCTCTGGAGGTTTTGTAAACAAACCAGTCCTGCAGTAGGACCCGTGTGAGTCGGTGGCTTATGGAAACAGTTTGTTAAAGTGAGTGACTGCAAGTCCGGCCCTACACAGTCCCGGGGGCAGTGCATGTAAGACAGAGGGGACAGGTGTGTGAGATAGAGGGGACAGCGCATGTAAGACAGAGCGGACAGGTGTGTGAGACAGAGACAAACAGGTGTGTGAGACAGAGTGGACAGGTGTGTGAGACAGAGACAAACAGGTGTGTGAGACAGAGTGGACAGGTGTGTAAGACAGAGACAAACAGGTGTGTGAGACAGAGGGGACAGGTTTGTAAGACAGAGACAAACAGGTGTGTGAGACAGAGGGGACAGGTGTGTGAGACAGAGGGGACAGGTGTGTGAGACAGAGGGGACAGGTTTGTAAGACAGAGGGGACAGGTGTGTGAGACAGAGGGGACAGGTGTGTGAGACAGGGGACAGGGCTTCAGTCATTACGGACCCTGCAGACCCTTGCTTGGCCGTCATCAGCGTCTTGCCTCTTGGTGCTACAGAATACCTGGAGGAAAGCGACTCAAAAAGCGATAGGGATGAGCCCATTCTCCCAACAGCAAACGCTACTGCAGCCATGAAAAGGGAAGGTCACATCCTCTCTTTTGCGTCACTGGATCTTTTCAGAGAACGTTGGGAAGAAAGACCTCATTTTGGTTCCGAAGTGCGTCCTGCAAATTATTTAGAAAATGTGCAACTGAGCGGCCCAGACTAACACATCAGTTCCCAATTACATTTTTTATAAACACTCATTTCCTAAAAGGTCAGCTTCAGTGTTCAGATCTTCACTGCAGGCTGGTGCACGGTGCAACAGCATTAAATAGGCACCTGGCACTTGAAGCATTAAGCAGTAGAGAGTGTTGCTTTTGTTCTCGGGTGGAAACGGCAGTTCATTTGTTTACCAGACGCGAGGGCTGTGGTAGGTGCTGGGCACAGCGTAGAGGAGAACTGAGGACAGGGTTTACTGTAGGTGTACAGGCCTGGGTATTCTCCTGCACGGAGACACAGATGCCAGCAGTTACATTTCTTGTTTTGAGAAAGCCAAGTTGGCATATGGTTGTGGATAACCCGGCGGAACAAGGCACAGGGGTCTGGTCTTTTTGACCCGCAGTTGCTTTTTACATGTTATGGTGTAGCTTGCTTGTGAGCAGAATATGCAAAGACTATTCAAAACCTTTGAAGGGTTTAAGAGAACCTGGTGTGTAAGGGGAAGCAATTTGTGCTCGTCATGGTAGTGACATGCGTTTGCATTGAGGGGTTAGGAACAGTTACATTTCTTCCCTTTTTATTTTATCCTTTTATTTGTTTTTGTGAGATTATTTTTTAGTTTGTTTTCCACTAATATGTACAGGGCCGACACAGCAACCTCACTGCTCCACATGGATAGACACACGCGTGAACACACCCGCACACACAAACACAGTCACACCACACTCACACACACACACCCACCCACACTCACACACACACACACACACACACACACACAAAAAACACAGTCACACCCACCCACACTCACACACACACACACACACACACACACACACCCCCACACACACAAACAAACACAGTCACACCCACACTCACACACACACCCCACCCACACTCTCACACACACACACACACACACACAAAAAACAGTCACACCACCCACACTCACACACACACACACACACACCCCCACCACCCACATCACAAACACACACAAACAATGCACACTTATATGCACACACCCGCACACACAAACAGTCACACCCGCACACACATACGCAGAAACACACACACACACACACCCGCACGCACACACACACACACACACGCGCGCGCTGCGCACGCACACACACACATGCACACACATTCATGCACACACAAACACATGCACACTTATATGCACACACTCGCACACACACACACACACACACACACACACACACATGCGCGCACACACACACACACCGATGCACACTTATATGCATGCACCCGCACACACATACGCGGACACACACACACACGCACACACCCGCACACACACACACACACACACACACATTCACGCACACACTTGCACACACACACACACACACACACACAAACACACACACGCACGCATACACACACACCCGATGCACACTTATACGCACACACACCGCCAGACCGACTAAAGGCAAGGTAAAGGAGATTAAAAGGCCCGCAGAGAGCGGGGCATGAGTCAGCGTTTGGGGCGGGGCGGGGCGGACGGACAGAAGGACTCCCGCGCGGGTCAGCCTGCGCGAGTCATACCGCCGCGCTGCATAACGTATCGCCCGGCCTCGCTTAAGGGCAGAGCAAAACACACAGCCCAAACCGCCAAAGTTAGAGATAACAACCCCTTCCGCTCATTAATATTAACGCCAGTTAAAATGACAAATTAGCCGAGGCCCGCTGCGCCGGGCCGTCTGCACAGCAGGGGCAGAAACACATTAGAGAAACAACACAAGGACAGCGGCACCCTCCTCTGTCCCCGCATCAGGGCCGGCTGCACTCACGCTCCCCTGAAATGAATGCTAACAGCCGGACGGTGCGGCGTGCTCGTCCGAGTGCGTTCATTCTCAAAGCGCTCCTTCACTGTCTGTTTGCCCCAGTCCTGGGTGGTGTGACCGTGTGTGTGTGTGTGTGTGCGTGTGTGTGTGTGTGTGCATGTGTGTGTGTGTGTGTGTTTGTGTATGTGTGTGTTTGTGTGTGTGTGCACGTGCGTGTGTGTGTGACCGTGCGGTTCAGGGGAACGCAGGGTGGGGGGGGGGGGGTGTGTGACCATGTGTGTATGACTGTGTGTGTGTGTGTGACCATGTGGTTCAGGAGTATGTTCACAAGCCGCAAACATGTGAAAAGTAATTGATTGGAGGGTTTGGATGAACTGATTCTCTGCCCTCAGGGGCTTAGAGGATGAGTATTGATCGGCATTGATTGATCGGCGTCTCCGAGGACAGCGAGCCGACAGCGTCATCGCTCTACACATGCCTGCTACAGCCCAGGCGCCTGTGAGCACGCTCAGTGCCTGCAGGCTGTTCCAGAGAGAGAGAGAGAGAGAGAGAGAGAGAGAGAGAGAGGGGGAGAGAGAGAGAGAGGGGGAGAGAGAGAGAGGGAGAGAGGGGGGAGAGTGGGAGGGGGAGGGAGAGAGAGACAGAGAGAGAGAGAGAGAGAGAGAGGGAGAGGGGGAGAGAGAGAGAGGGAGAGAGGGGGGAGAGTGAGAGAGAGGGAGAGAGGGGGGAGAGTGGGAGGGGAGGGAGAGAGAGGGAGAGAGGGGAGGGAGAGAAGGGAGAGAGAAAGAGAGGGAGGGGGGCAGAATGAGAGAGGTACAGAGAGAGAGAGAGAGAGGGAGGGGAGGGAGGGAGAGAGAGGGGAGGGAGAGAGAGAGAGGGAGAGGGGACAGAACGAGAGAGAGGTACAGAGAGAGAGAGGGAGGGGAAGGAGAGAGGGAGAGGGGCAGAACGAGAGAGAGAGAGGGAGAGGGGGCAGAACGAGAGAGAGGTACAGAGAGAGATAGGGAGGGGAGGGAGAGAGAGAGGGAGAGGGGGCAGAACGAGAGAGAGAAAGAGAGGGAGAGGGGGCAGAATGAGAGAGAGGTACAGAGAGAGAGAGAGGGAGAGAGGGAAAGAGAGAGAGAGAGAGAGAGTGGTAAGAGGGAGGTGTGAGGGGACTGATCCCAGTCTGCAGACAGTACACATCATTACCCTCTGCGGCCACACTGTGCAAGTGGTCCTCCTGCCCGACAGATTCACAGCACTGGAGGACCCAGCACGCGAGGAGGGTTAGGGACCTGCATAAGGAGCTGCTTCACTTGGTCTTATCACAGAAGAAGAAGAGTAGAACCAGCACAAAGCTTCCCTAATGGACAGACTTCCAGGCTTCACCCACTCTGGCCTCAGCTCCAGACACACTGACCCCACCCCTGATCACACCCCCCGATCCACTGATCACACCTCCAGACACACTGACCCCACCCCCTGATCCACTGACCCCGCCTCCACAGGAGCCGCCTTCCTACTGCAGCCCCTCAAACACCTCTCACCAGCATGGGTATTACCAAGCAAGACTGTTTTTCTGTGCGTTTGAGTCCATTCTCATGTTCCTCCCCTTCACGAGCTGAGTGAGCTGGACTGGGAGAGCTGAGCTCACCCAGGAGCGACGAGAGAGAGTTGTTCTGAGAGAGTCATACAGAGAGAGTTGTACAGAGAGAGTCAAACAGAGAGAGTTGTACAGAGAGAGCTACACAGAGGGAGTTATACAGAGAGACTTATACAGAGAGTTATGCAGAGTCATAGAGAGAGAGTTTGTATAGAGAGTTACACAGATAGAGTTAAACAGAGAGAGTTATGCAGAGAGTTGAACAGAGAGAGCTGCACAGAGAGAGTTACACAGAGTGAGTTATACAGAGTTATACAGAGACTGAGAGATCCGCAAAGAGTTATACAGAGAGTTACAAAGAGAGAGAGAGAGAGAGAGAGCCTTATCTGCTGCCGTACATTCACTCACAAACATAGGAATTCACACACGGGTACGCACACATGCACACACATGCACACACATGCACACACAGGCGCACACACACAAACACACACACGCTCATACACGGGTACACATACATGCACATGCACACACACAGGCATGCAAACACACACAAAAACATGCTCACACGGGTACACATACATACACACTGGCACATACACACACACTCACACACAGGGGCACACAGACAAACACACACATGCTCACACACAGCTACACATACAGTACATGCACACGCGCACACACACACACAAAGACACACCCACACAGAAACACACCCACACGCCCACGCACGCACACACACACACACACACACACGGGCTGTAATCCCAGTGTAACAGAAGAGCTGATGAAAGGCCTGTTTATCTGATTCAGCCGGCCCTGTCGCTATGAGTTTCAGCTTTGTTTTTATTTCTATCTGAAAACACAGAGAAGGGGCCTGCCAGGCAGGAAGAGGCTCTACACCAGGGAGTCTTGTTAACAGTTTCCACTCTCAGTGCGAAGAGAGGGAGAGAAAGGGAAGGGAAGTAGGGAGAGAAATGGAGGGAGAGAGACAGAGAGGGGGCAGGGGAGGAGGAGGAAGAAACAAGAGAAAAAGGGGAGAGCATACATTCTTTTCTGACTTACTCGCACGCAAGGGCAGACAGAGAGACAGAGAGAGAGAGAGGGAGAGAGGGAGGGAGGGACACAAAGGCAGAGAGAACAAGAGAGGGAGAGAGGGAGAGAGAGAGACAGAGAGGGAGGGAGAGAGAGAGGGGGAGGGAGAGGGGAGAGAGAGAGGGAGAGGGAGAGAAAAAGGGACGCACAGGCAGACAGACAGAGAGGCAGAGGTAGGCCGTGAGAGAGAGGGAGAGAGAGAGAGAATGAGAGAGAGGGAGACAGAGAGAGAGAGGGAGGGAGAGAGAGAGAGATCACTGCCTCAGATGCAGATCAGACCTGACAGCAGCAGTACAGTCAGGATAACTGCCCCCTCTGTTATAACTGCCCCCTCTGTTATAACTGCCCCCTCTGTTTTTTTTGTATTTTGTTGTCGGGGGCGACTGAAGGAAATGCGGGCCCGGCAGACGCAGGCGGAGGAGAGTCTCACTGTCTCAGCGGTGTGAGGAGGAGAGCCTCACTGTCTCAGTGGTGTGAGGAGGAGAGCCTCACTGTCTCAGCGGTGTGAGGAGGAGAGCCTCACTGTCTCAGCGGTGTGAGGTGGAGGAGAGCCTCACTGTCTCAGCGGTGTGAGGTGGAGGAGAGCCTCACTGTCTCAGCGGTGTGAGGTGGAGGAGAGCCTCACTGTCTCAGCGGTGTGAGGAGGAGGAGAGCCTCACTGTCTCAGTGGTGTGAGGAGGAGGAGAGCCTCACTGTCTCAGTGGTGTGAGGAGGAGGAGAGCCTCACTGTCTCAGTGGTGTGAGGTGGAGGAGAGCCTCACTGTCTCAGTGGTGTGAGGAGGAGGAGAGCCTCACTGTCTCAGCGGTGTGAGGAGGAGAGCCTCACTGCCTCAGCGGTGTGAGGAGGAGAGCCTCACTGTCTCAGCGGTGTGAGGTGGAGGAGAGCCTCACTGTCTCAGTGGTGTGAGGTGGAGGAGAGCCTCACTGTCTCAGCGGTGTGAGGTGGAGGAGAGCCTCACTGTCTCAGCGGTGTGAGGTGGAGGAGAGCCTCACTGTCTCAGCGGTGTGAGGTGGAGAGCCTCACTGTCTCAGCGGTGTGAGGTGGAGGAGAGCCTCACTGTCTCAGCAGTGTGAGGAGGAGGAGAGCCTCACTGTCTCAGCGGTGTGAGGTGGAGGAGAGCCTCACTGTCTCAGCGGTGTGAGGAGGAGGAGAGCCTCACTGTCTCAGCGGTGTGAGGAGGAGGAGAGCCTCACTGTCTCAGTGGTGTGAGGTGGAGGAGAGCCTCACTGTCTCAGCGGTGCGAGGCGGAGGTCCGAGCATGACGGGGATTACGCTGCGTCTCGCACATCAACGGGTCGCCCCACTCTCACATCGTCTCCCGCGCCTTCGCCGGCGTCCTCTGTCCCATACCGTCGCGACCGGGCGGCGGGGTTCTGGTGTCACGTGCGTTCTGCGTCACCGCGGGGGCGAGAGCTCCACTCCACATGACAGAAAAGTGCAGATGTCGTCCGTGTCCGAAAAACGCAAAACACATTTTTGTTTTGATAATAATAAAGCTAATGGATTTGATAATGGAAAGCTTTTCCAACACAAACACATCTATCTGTTCAAATTTGTCAACAACAGCATCTATCTGTTCGCATTTATCCACGCCGGCATCCTTTGGTTCCGGTTTATTAAATGCGCAGGCAGAAGGCCAATGGGAAGAGAGAAAATGTTTTATTCTGCAATCAGATCATTTGGACGGCCTCCTGGCGTAAAACGAGCGCTGCGATCGGACACTGACCTCTTTTCTCGAGGCGGGCAGCCAATCAAACTCAAGCGAAACATTTGTGCGCTTTATGAAAACAGGCCAGGGGGGGTGGGGCACAGAGCTCATTCAGCTACGCTGCAAAATAGCGCTTTATTCTTGTAATAATAAAACGTGTTTATTTTCTTCTCTCAAGCAGAAAATATTTGCTCGTTTTCAGTTACTGTTTAGATTTTCTCACTCCACTGGCAAATCTTGAAAGGAGTCAAATTATTGCACCTCATTGGCAGTATTGTTGCCTTATTGAAGAAAAGTGATAGATATAAGATCAAAAAGCCTAAATATGAGACTGAAATTCTTGTTGACTCGTTCAGCGGGTTCGGCAGCGAGTCTCTGTCTGAAGCGGGGGCTTCAGAGATAAAGAAGCTTCAGATGTGGCTTCGCACCCGAGCAGAGCAGAGCGGGAGACAGCGCCTTCCCCCTCAGACTCGTGTCCTCACATACACCAGCCACGCCAGAAAAGCTCTCTCAAGCCCACTTTTTCGCATGAGCAACCGGAACATTCTGTGCCGCGTTTCGTCTTTGCCGGCCTTTTTTCCTTTTTTTAAAAGCAACCTTCCGAGGAAAATCACTCGACGCGCGCGACCACGTGACCGCGCCGCCGTTAAGAGCCGGCAAGCCGCAAGGACCGGGGAAATATAGCTTATGTCACCGGGGGAGCAGATTACACACGACTGCTATGCCAAAGACTTTTAATATAGAAAAAGAGAGCCGGGGTGGGGGGCGGGGAGAAATGGGGTAAACCCATTACTTCTTTTAACAGGATTTTCTGCGCTGGGTGTCTGCGACAATGATGGCAAAATGCAAATGGCTCCCCAAGCAAACGATATTAAATTTTGAGATTCGCATCCATTTTGCGGCGCCGATGCGGGGGGAGACGCAGGGGGGCGATGATAGATGGCGGTATGAACTTTAATCAGAACCGCGCCTGTGGCATTTTCGGGGAGGTATACAGGTTAATCAGTCAACAGCCGCCACGTGACACGGGGCCTGACGCCAGCCCGGCGATTCGTCTCCTTCCCATCATCCCACCCTCCCCCGCCTCTCCCTCCCAGCCTCCAGGGCGGTGACGGACGGAAACGCGAAAAACCGCCAACCCCCGATTCCACGGGCGGATCCCACCCGGAACCGAAAGCGAACGTTTGCTAATTGTGTACGTTTCTATGAATTTGTAGCAGTTTCCACAGACCATGCAGACGAGGGTACGGCTGAGGAGGGGCGGGTAGCGGGGCGGCCGCCAAAACAAACTTCGCACGGGGTCTTTGCTCGTTTACAGGGCCGTGCCGATCGGGGGCGTTGGCCGGGCAAGACGCTGCTGCCGCTATTAGTGCTGTTCTCGTCGGCCATTTGCACGTTCTCTCGAAAATATCTTCCCACCGCCAGGTAGGGGCTGGCAGGCTGAGAAATGTTTGTTTTGAATCCTTGTTTTTCCGGGATGTTGCGCGGAGCTACAAGTCACAGTGCTGTGCGACTTTCCGAGTTGAGAAACGACGAGTCACATGAGCGGCTTCTCCTGAGCGCTCTCGCGTCGTCGGCCATCTTGTAGGGCTCACAGACGGAGGACAGCTCAGAGCTGGCATGGAGCCCTTCTTTTGTAGATCAGCTCAAGCCTTTCAAGACAAGCTCACTGAAGGGTAGAATATATATTCAAATATTTGTATTTGAATCCAAAACAATTACATAATTGACCCAGATCTGCCTCATGAATCATGCAAAACCTTGACTGCAACCTAGAAGGCTGGTGGTTCAAGCCCCAGTGTAGCCACAATAAGAGATGTGCTGCTGTCGGGCCCTTGAGCAAGGCCCGTAACACCAAATTGCTCCAGGGGGGATTGTCCCCTGCTTAGTCAAATGCAAGTCGCTTTGGATACAAGTGTGAGCTAAATAACAAATTATTATTATGCTGGACTTGTACTTGTTATTATTATGTAGGACTTGTTCCAAGCAACTGTCATGGAGACACGGCGGCCATTTTGAGAACGGTCCACTTTGCTTCGCCATAGTCCACCCTGGCCGGTGTCTGTCTCTGGTGGTTTCCGCTCTGGTCAGGACAGCCCCAGGTTAGGCAGGTGCGACGTGTCTGGCTTTGCCGCCCACCCCCCGTTCGAGCTGCGTCCTGAGACACGAGGGCTCAAATTGGCAGGCGGGTGCGTTGTCTCCTCCGCCGCGCCTGGCTGGGGCCAGGTCGGGCGTGACCGGTCCGCCTCTCCCTCCACGCCGCCGATCCGATTGGCCGGCTCTGTGACGAGCGCACCACTCCTGTTGCAGTGTTTGTTAAAGCCTGCAGCCATCCGTCAAAACAAGCGCCACGTGGTGAATTACCACGTCTTCAAGGCCTCTAGTTATGCAGATGTTCGGAGGGCTAAAATGACTTATGCTGGGGCATGAATTTCAGTTCAGATCAATACCATTGATTGATTTATTTATTCATCCGTTGTTTGTGCCACACAATTCTGTCATATTTTGCTACCCAACTGCAGTGTCCCTGTACAGTATGTGCTTAATGAATCACTTAATGACACGACCACCCTTATTAGCAGATGTAGTCTAATTGCATGGTGCTTGGATGAGAATAAACTGGTGTTCTGTTGACCGGATGAAATGCATCCTGCTTTGCATTATCAAAGTCAGCCATTCAAACCTACAAGAGCATAAAAGTACATTTCAGAAGTTTGCTCTGGTTTTTTAATGCTAACACACACGATAAACTTTGTGAATTTCTGCGACGGAGCCATCAGCGAATCAAATCCCGCGAAGATAACGAGACTAAAGTATTCCGAGTTCCAGTCTCGTATCGGTTAAGGAATTCCAGTCACTGCTTACGGTTTACACCTGGGGAATTCCAGGGATAGAAAAAGAAACAGTTTCTTTATATTTTTTTTATGGAACTTCTTCTACCTTATTTGACTTTTCTGCCCTACTTAGAAAGCTAAATCTCATTTCTACGCCTGTCACATTGCGGAAACGTCTTGTTACTATGCAGCTCACAAGCCGAGCTGCACAGTCAGTCTTACCAGAGGACTGCGCTTCTTCCGCGGTGAAGACCTGCATTCATAAAGCGCCTCGTAGCAGGAGTGCTCTGATCCTCCAAACCCCCCCGACGAACGGAAATCACAGATCCTCAAACCGTTTGGGACGGCTTCCCTTCCCGGCCTGGACCAGGGGCCAAACAGGGGTGGATGGGGGGGGGCAAAGCCCTTTCGAACACCTGGCCACACAGCAGAGGGGAGCCCGAATCCATCCTTGTAGCTGTTCCTCTGGCTGCACAGCCTACGGCTACTCCATTAGTGGAGAGTGCCAGTCCCCCTCCCCACAACTCTCTCTCCTCCCTCCCCTCTACCCTCTACCCTCTCCCCCTCTCCCCTGTCCCCTCTCGCCCTCCCACCCTCTCTCCTTCTCTCCCTCTCCGGATGAAGGAGGTGTCCAGGCTCCATGGGGAACAGAGGGGCAGTGTGCTCGGACATCGCCTCACGCATGACTGAGACCTGTCGTTCCACTAAAAGGAAGTATCTCAACTAACAGACGCAGGGGAGGCATCCAAAGGCATTCAAACAGCAGCATCCCAACAACACTGCCATCTCCAAACATTACCTTCATTTACAATTTCACAGTATTATTGCAAAAGGTCTGGAGAAATATTTTTGCTGAGCGATAAGAAACGACAAATCAATCAGCCTAATAAGCTAGGTTTTGTAGAAAACACAGAAAGGCTTAAAAAATAATAGTCAAAAATCGCGAGCAAACAAACAACACGGCACAAAGGGAGCGCGTGGCGCGCGCTCGATGCCGAGGCCTCGGAGCGGGTTATTTTAAACACGGTGACTTGGCAGCCCTCAATGAACGCGATACTGCCATTATTCAGCAGCGGCAGATTTTCGCTCAGAAACAATGGGCGTCGTCGGTAGCAACCGCGCGTGAACTGGCGGCTACAGGCCGGGGCTCCGGAGCTCAGCTGCCCCGGTCCTCAGCCCATCTGTCAGAGCACCGCATCTCTGGCCCAGGAGCCCCTATGATCCAGATGAGCCCGGGCCGTCTGCGCCCGGTCAGAACGCCGGCCTCCCCCCCGCTCCCAAAACCCCTGTCATCTGTGCCAAATGAGAGGGGGAGGGGGCACATTCCTGCCTCCATTTGCACAAAACTTTCATTACCGCCAATTTACACACGGGCCATATCTGCGCCATTACACCAGAGCGCCATAAATCACCCTAATCTTCCTCCCGGGCCCTTAACTTACACTTCCGAGGTGGTTATTAAAATTTGTCGCCACGCAACGCGCAGAGCCCGGGTTTTCCCGTGGCCTACCATTGGACGGGGGTGGGGGTGGGGGGGGGCAGATAAATCGGTTTCGGGGGTTCCTTTCGAAGGAGCCGTCGGCGGCGGGAGAAAAATTTGGCGGCTCGCGTGGAGCGGATTCGAGAGCGGGCGATATCGTTCGGCGTGATTTATACGCTTATACGCGCTTCAATCGACTGCCGCGGCTTTAGAGCCGGCACGGTTACCCTCCCCCTTTTTTTCATTATCGTTACCCCCTCCACCCCCTCCCCCCCTTAAAAAAAAGAAAAAAGAAAAAAAATGCCCAGACACCCTCCTCGCAAACTCAATCACGCGCGCACACCCCCTGATAAGACGGGTGATGAATAGCGTAATTGAACACGACGCTGGCTAATGTTGCTTTGCTTTGATTCAGTGGAAAGTGGAAGGTGATTACCTTTCAGGATTTATCGTTATTGCCGTCTTATTAAAATACAGCCGCGCCGCTGGGGCCCCCGCGCCGGGCATGCTCAGTGCGGACAGACGCATCCATTCCCGCGCGCGCCACATCCAGGCGGCCGCCGTCCCACCGCAACGGGAACACGCAGGGAAAAAAACGCAGATACACGGGTTGGAGCAAAGAAAAAATTTGCACTTAAATTGTGTCCTACAAGAAAACAGTCATATATAATTCATGCCTGTTTTTTTCCCCTCTCTCCCCCATTTTCCCTCCGAGTGAGAAATGGAGAATGCTGTGTTTCTTGCGCCGGGGCTGGTTCGGAAAAACATCAAAGGCAGCGTGAAAGTCCCAGCGGAACAGTACGGGGGAAACTAGGATGATAACATTAGTGTTTCTGTGCTAAACACGGAGCAACGCGACGCGGGCAACAGATGAAGTCCTCACACTCTGTCTACGGGGGCCCATAACCCAGGACTGCTCCGAGCGCTCCTCTCTCATCCTCCTCTTCGGGAAGAAGACAGAACAGCGCTGGGCGTAAATATGCGGCTGAGCTTCGAACCAAAGGGGACAGAAAAACGCTGCTTTATTTTCACTTCATAAAGCAAGCCGAGGTGGAGAGGTAACATACCTGCGCACACACACACACACACACACACACACACACACACACACACACACTTACATACACACACACACACACAGACACACTTACATACATACATACACACACACACACACACACACACACACAGACACACTTACATACATACACACATACACACAAACACACACACACATACACACACACACAAACATACACACACACACACTTACATACATACACATACACAAACACACTTACACACCACATACATACACACACACACACACAGACACACACACACAGACACACACAGACACACTTACATACATACACACACACAAACACACACACACACAAACATACACACACACTTACATACATACATACACACACACACACACAGACACACTTGCATACATACATACACACACACACACAAACACACACAATCACACACACACACACACTCACACTCACACTCACACTCACACTCACACTCACACACTCACACACACACACACACACACACACACACACTTACATACACACACATACACAGACACACTTACACACCACACACACACACACACAGACACACACAGACACACTTACATACATACACACACACACAAACACACACAAACACACACACACACACACAAACACACACGGTCCCCACAGACCAAGGTCCTCACAGAGATAGCAGGACCAGTGGGGACCCACACACAGGACTGAAAGCCAGCTCCACACAGTTATTATTACAGCTCTTTTTTCATCCCACAGTCTAAACTTTGCCTGAAGGCGAACATTTTCTGTGATAAACACCATATTTTTGCAGGACTGATCCTGACAGGGAAAGAAAAAAGTGTGAGTGTGCTTGTGTGTGTGTATATAGAGTGGGCTCCAGAATTGGCACCCTTGATGAAAATAAAGAAAAAGGAAATGCCTGCATTTACTAATGAAGAAAAAAGGCTGCATATAATAAACAACACAGAAAAGAAATCTATATGTTATGTTTAAACATATGGGAAAACAATATATGTTTATTTCAATACATTTACTCTCATGTTTCAATGTTTTTTATTATCATTTGCTAATCATATTGACACCCCTAACAATCGTTGTAAATATAATCAAAGAAAGATTCCCTAAATTTTACTAAATGAAGTTCATCTCAATCTCGGTCTAATATAATGAGTCATTCCATCACTTCCTGTTTCACTAGAGTATAAAATGAGGTGGGCTAGGCCATAAACAAGGATCACAGTTTAACAATTGCAGAGACTGGTTGCATCTTGGGGTCACCAAATCACAAAATAACCATAAAATGGCACCTCCAACAAACTCTTTGGACGGGTGGCAAAGACAGCGCTTACTATGCACAATAAACAAAACCAAGCATCTGGAGCTAACTTTTTTTGTTATTTTGGCTCTGTCCTCTGGCACGTTGGATTTGAAATTAAACGATTGACTGTCTGCTTTAATTTGAGGGTATTTACAAATTAAATTATTTTGGGTAATTACCACCCTTTTATACATAGCCCCCATTTTAGGAGAACTAAATTAAACATGAAAATAATCTGAAATAGTTTTCATATTTACAGTAGTACTTAGTTGCAAATCCTTTGCATTGGATGCCTGCCTGAAGCCTGTGACCCACAGGTATCACCAGACGCTGGGTATCTCCCCTGGTGATGTGCTCAGCCAGGCCTCTTCAGCTCCTGTTTAGAGGTCTTTTTGCTTCAGTCTTGTCTTCAAACAGTTGACACACCAACAGCAAACACGGGACATTCCCGGGTCGTTGCTTCTAAGTGAAAGGGGCATTATTTAGTTGTATTACAGTCTATTATTTAGTCTATTTAGACTTTGTTGAATACTCGATTCTGATTGGTCAATTACGCCATTCTACGGTCTGTTATTTCTGAATAGCCGACTGCTGCTATGAATAACAGACTGTTGCTATGGACTATTTTATTTTAGGGAATCAATTTTTATGTCAATATTTTGTGTCAAATTAAGTAGTCATGTAATAAGTGGGATAATGAACAGCGAGCCGGTCATTATTGCGAAACTCCTTCAGGGGGATTCAAGACTCGTGTCAAGGTCCTGCATCACCCTGTCGGGATTAATTCACGATTATTCCTTACCTCATGTCTACAAATGCAAATTCCACACTGAGAATCATCTCTAGACCTTTTGCTAGCTTACTTGTGCATGAACTAATGTTGCGAAAACACACAGGTGGCCAAAAACAGTTGTCCAATTACTTTTGCTCCCCTAAAATGGAGGGACTATGTATAAAAAAGGGCCTGTAACTCCTCCACAGATCACCCGCTATGGATGAATTAACCCCAGATCCAAGGTGACAGTCTGTACTGTAACCTCATATTCATTGCATTACTTATAGTATAGAGCAAAAACAACAAATATTATATCAAATATTGTGTCATTCTCTGAATTCTTTTGCATACAAAAAGAGAGAACGAGAAACTGAGAAGCAAGAAAAATTTGAGCGACTTTCCACAAATAGACATGCACACATCACATGCACGCACGTATATATGCATATATGACCATAAACACACGCACACGTATAGATACTGACGCGTGATAGAAAAAATGAGGGGAAGTGAGAGCGTAAGAAAAGAAAAAGAAGTTCCATTTATCACACAGCTCAAGCTGTTCCAGGGCCTCCGCCTCTCTACCTCTATCGCTCACTCCCTCTCTCCCTCCCACCCTATCGGTATTTGCGTGCGTTCGCCCATCGGTTGCGCGTTGGCAATTTCTTCACAGGGAAACCGAACGGGGAGGGGTTCGGGGAGCGCGGGAAAAACCGACATCATCGCTTTCCGCGGCATGAATATTTAAGCGGAGAAACTTCAAAAGAGACGAACGTTCCCACCCAGGCCCCCGCTCGTCCCTGACAGAACGCTGAGAGAGCACCCGCGGTTCCAGCTTCAGGGTTCTGCGTCTCTGCGGATCCCGCACACGATCGACAGCAGAAATCTGACGGATGTTTCAGCTGCCTATCCCGGACGAGGTGTTAAAATACGTTGTGTGAAAATGTTCCTGCTTACTGTATTTGTTTTTATGCTTCGAACACTCTCTGGTGACGGTCTCCAAGGTCATTTCATTCCGGGGGAGGGCGGATTGTAAAAAAAGTAGATTACAATATGTAGTTCACACACGTGCTCACACCCGTACAATCACCTGTTTTTTTCACCTGGATAAAAAACCCATGGTACTCCATCATGGAGTAATGGTGTTCAGCTACATTATTTTTCCTAGTCAGTAGACTGTTAACATGACTGTTATCTTTCTCTCTCAATCACTCTCTCTTTCTCAATTGCACTCCCTCCCTCCCTCTTTCAAACATAATACAAATCATTGGATACAGATCAAATGGCTTAACAATAAAAACGAATGCTGGGAACAGCCCATTTGCAGAGTGCCAGCCTACCATTCCTGAATAAATTGTGACACCATTAGTCTGTTTGTCTGTTACGTCTAACCAAACAGTGACACCATTAGTCTGTCTGTCTGTTACGTCTAACCAAACAGTGACACCATTAGTCTGTCTGTCTGTCTGCTACGTCTAACCAAACAGTGACACCATTAGTCTGTCTGTCCGTCTGTTACGTCTAACCAAACTCTGACACCATTTCTGTCTGTCTGTCTGTTACGTCTAACCAAACTGTGACACCATTAGTCTGTCTGTCTGTCTGTTACGTCTAACCAAACAGTGACACCCTGACAGTATTTTCCAGGACACCATAAGGGAGAGTTTGAATACATTCAGCTGAAACATACATATTTATTGTAATTATGCCATTCTGGGTCAGGATCTTTCCATCTCCCTGTCTTTCTGTCTCTGTCAGGCCTGGGGGCATGTGTGTGACTGCAGAGGTGGAGAGCAGTGGGGCGTCTTGGCCTTGTCACCGGGAGAGAACACTCTCTTGCTTCACTTCCTTATGGGGCCGCTTGCCGAGAGTGTTTTAACGGAACGCGTTCTCACAGCGAAGGTGCAGCGGGCTGGAGGGAGCGCAGGGGTGAACGAGTCTGCCCACCCAACAGTGGACCCCTGCTGTTCCACTGGCGATTCTCCTCAAAAACTCACACTGGAGACACGTTTTCATCCCTAGTAAAGCTTGAGTCTGCTAATGCAAGAGGACGCCTCAAAGGACTGTTTTGCTTTAAAGTGTGTTGTTTGTGCAGGAGGAAGGCGGTCATAGGATGAGTAACAGAACAAGCCT
Source organism: Conger conger (assembly GCF_963514075.1). Taxonomy (NCBI): domain Eukaryota; kingdom Metazoa; phylum Chordata; class Actinopteri; order Anguilliformes; family Congridae; genus Conger; species Conger conger. Next base: position 43,248,833 of record NC_083761.1, on the reverse strand, counting down.
TAAGCAAAAGGAAAAAAAAATTGTTTCTAAGGCGCTGGCGTAAGTACATAAATCCTCCTACAGCTGATGTAATTGGCACAAAAGGAAACTCGCAGCGCAGAACAAACGGACATCATATTAAACTTCCCACCACAAGCGGCCATGGAGACGGAGAGCCGACCTGTGCCCACCTGTTTTTGGGCGCGGAAGGTTCCGGAAGAGCAGCCTACCTGGAGCCCCCGCCTCTGTCCTGCAGCTCCTCAGACACACGGAGGGTCTCTCTCCTCTTCCCGCCGTGCTTCCGGGGAGAAGGCAGTCCGCATCGATCTTCCGTCTCCTGAGCCGGCTGCGGGAAAAGGCAGGGAATTAAGCTTCAAATGAACTTTATTAGCCGTATCAGTCAGGGGCCCCGGCCGGGGCCTCGTTGCCGCGGTGACACTGGCCCGGGGGTGCGAGGGCGGGGGGTTCCGACGGTGGAAAACATTACGGTGCTCTTATTGCTTTAATAAATACAGGAGTCGTCTTTAACGCGGGGAGACAGGCGCGGGGTTGGCTCCCGCCCTCCACCAGGAAATGGGAGCGAAATTCCGTAAATGAAACGCCCTTCAAACGCGGTCTTCGGGAAGCAGCGGATTTGGCCCGGGGCGTCCGATTCCCGCAAAAAGGAGAGCTCCGGACTTCCAAGGGCCGCTGCCCCGTCGCGAAAAGAATTTAAGGAAGTGGAGACAATGTGAAACTAGGCCCGGTAGAGGCTGCATGTGGCCCCATATCAAACACCAGATACAGTATCTGATAACTGCAACTCCCTCATCTCCTCTCACAAATAAACAAACACTATGAAACCACTGCCACCAAGATTAATATTCACTGGACTGAAAAACGCAAATACATTAAACGAGAAATACAGGAACTGTCACTGCAGCACACAAACAATCCTTGTATGCAACTACACTTAGAAAAACACATTCTTATCCCGGCTCTGTTCGCCTCTTACATACAAATAAAATCATATTCATCCGGCAGTTTCCAGCCACAACAAAGAGGGATTTGATGCAACTTTAATAATGATGTGAATTTATATCATACACACATCAAGACAAGGTGTCATAACTTAGAATCAGAGTTTCTTCCACAAACAACAGTGCTTACTTATGCTGAAATATTAACACCTTGATGCAGATGCCAATCCTCGCCTATTAATGTGGTGTTCTATTTGAGGCTTTATAAATCCGGATGTGAGTGGCGCAGAGACATGGAAAATAGTGTAAATGAAGCCTGAGTTTAGTTTATTTAAAGCACCACAAATTCAAAATATCCTCAGTGAACATGCAAAAATTAAGTTGTTCCCCTTTAGTTTGCAAATGTCACTAATGTAAAATAGGAAAACCTATACATTTCCTGTCTCATAAACTCCACATCGACATGTCAAATAATTATTGTATCTGTATGAATAAATATATGTATCCTAGCACGTAGCATGTTCCCGCCTATCCTTGCTAGACTTCGTCCTGCTTTTCTCCCTAAACCCATGACAGCATAGTGAGAATTTGCTTTAGCCGATAATCGGTAATATTAGTAAAATCTTCCAAAAATAACAGATACTGACAGTAGAATGACGTGGTATAATCACAGAAGATGTATTGGTTTATTTCAGTAATATTTTGCGATGAGCAGTGTTTTTCACCATTGCACTGGCATACCTTTGGGCTATTTTCTGCTTTATCTTGCTACGACTGAATATCAATCTTGGGTGGTGGAAGGATATTTGTATGAACTCCCAGACAGATGCTGTTGTCCATTGTGTCATGCTAGTTGCATGCGAGCCCTGGCGGGGGGGGGGGGGGGGGGGGGGGGTGGTTGCGAAATGGACTGTGTGACAATGGTGGCACTCAGAAACTCCGTATTCAGCATAGTTGTTGTGTATCATCTACGACTAAAGCTAGAACACGTAGTTTGTTATTTCCTCTAATAGTTTGGTTGTAGGGGCACTGAATGTCGGAGTTCACTTCAGGACGTCAGCCCAATGTCTGCTCGGGGGCATGTGTGAAGGGGTAGGTTGTGATAATTATGTGCATCATACTAGAAAACAATGCAACCAATTCATTATGCAGCCAGATAAACTGTATGATAGAATATTTAAAATAATCTTGATTGAGACTGACAGGCCAGTTTGCTAGGTATCATGCTATATAATGAACTGACACACCTTCAAATTACACTTGATGGTCACTCCTTTTTTAAAAGATTGAAAAAGATTTTTTTTATTTCCTGGTATTTTTTAAACTATAATAAGATATTTCTACACAAAATTTTGAAATGATCAGAAAAAAAAAAAATATATATATATATATATATATATTAGAAAAAATGTTATCTGAGTTAAAGAAGCAGTCCTGCGGTTGTCGAGAGCACACAGCATCCCAAGGTCACAGATAAAGTAAAAATAAAATAAAAAAACAGAAAAGGTAAAGATAAAAATGAAAAAAAAAAAGATCTCAAAAGATAAATGACCCTCTCCGTAACTGGAATATACAATACAAAAACACTCTCAGTGAAACTCTCTCATTGGACCGCCCTTCTCCGTTTCCTTGGAGAGCGGCGAGGGAGAGCGGCGATTGGAGGGCCGGCGGATGATGCGTGAGGACAGAGGGGCGAGACCGGCTTTGTCCTGGGCTGGGCGGTGACCCGAGGACAGGGGAGCCGCTGGGCGGCGAGAGCGCAGGCCTGGTGGCGGGTAGCCTTGGGGCGAGTGATGGCGGTGAGGCAGGGAGGAGGGGGGAGGGGGGGGGGGGGGCGAATGGACAGGGATATAAAAAGCATACCGCTCAAATCTTTCATCCCGCTCCACTCCCGTCTGCACACACAGTCGCTAATGGCCATTGTGTCTGGATGGGGCGAGCGAGGAGAACAGCTCTGCACGGTGGGGGGGGGGGGGGGGGGGGGAGGGGTTGGGTGTTGGTGCGGTTATTGCCAGACTGTCTGTCAGCCCGCCCCTCGGCAAACCTGGCAACCCGACCCTATCCGTGACAGGATAAGGAGATCCGTGACTGTCACCAGGAAGAGGCAGAACAAACAGAAACGACCGCAATGTTTAAACCTGTGTGTTTATGCGCTTATTCCGCTTCCTGCTCTAACCTCCCACCCCGTACTGGTGCTGCCAGCTTCCTGGCTGCGCGCTGTGACTCTCCCCTCATCGCCATGGAAATACGCCGATGTGTTTTCCCTTCAGTGTAAACTGTACGAGGGGTTTGTGGTGCTCGACGCTGCCGCTACGTCACTGGAGCACACCAGAGGGCCAACACTTACTAATAAAGGTCCCATATTGTGGAAAATTACACTTCCCTTTCCCATGTGGATTATAAAGGAGTGAAGGCATTATAAAAACACTGAGTATGTATCAAAAGGCACAGTCCCCCATATCAATTCAGAGAATGTGCATAAGAGCTACGAGATAACCCCTTTCATAAGCAGCACAATGCAGGATATAAACATTCAAAAAGTTAATGGTAATAACCACAAACCACAGGCACAAGGTGTGTTAGAGTAGGTCACTACGTATGCGGAAAATGACATGAGCATTTATATACCATTTATACACTGACTGATGGTCAGCACAACAGAGAGCGATGTCAGCGCTGCGCGAACATCATCAACGTTGGGTAGTAGCGGCTTTGCACAACTTTAGAAAGCTGTAGCCAAGTTCTGCAGTTTGGGCTCATGACTGGGAGTCTCAACTTCACATATTCCACGCTTTCCTCACCTGTCTGTAAAATGACCTCTGACCTCATATACGCCACACCGGCCGGCTGTAGCAGAAGGGAACGTCTTTGCAAATTGACGTGAAGCAAAAAGTTATTTTCTGCCTTTGTTCCTTCCAAACATATTGCAAATATTAAAATGTATTTAAAAAAATGATAATAAAATTATCTGTTTTTTAAAATGTACTTTATAGAGTAATTAACATATAGAAACTAAGTCAAAGACGGCTTTAAATTAATTCCAAGTGAAAAAAGGGAACAAACAACATGATTTCGGCTGAAAAGTTGATTTGAAACAATCAGCGACGCACAATTGATTACACAAAACGTAAAAATGCTGGACTGCTGCAGTATTATTTTCCTGCAGAAACACAGCAATAACAGCAGCCTGGCCTTTTTGCTGCCTCTCCACCAGCGGGTCCCGGGATAACACAAACGCCAGCTCTTCCGCTGGAAACAATGGGAGCGCTCTCTTTTAGCCCTGGTTTATGGAGTAATTTGAATGACGCCAACTCTATTCCATTTCCAAATGCCAAGCAGCAGAATCTCTTCAGCTGGCTCGGCTCTGGAACAATGAGGACACTTGCGGGAGCCGCGGCTAAGCAGGCGAAGGAGTGGGTGAGGGAAGAGAGAAGGAACGGGAGAGGGGGATAATGAGAGGTGCGCAGGAATGCGGTATTGCCCAAGAGACTGGGTGAAATGGCGTAAACCTCTCACTGCAGGACAACTGGTTAACGTCACTGAACAAATGCGAAGATGCGTGCGCGCACACACACACACACACACAGCCACACACACCATGGTCCCCGGTTAGATAGGTAGACAAGTACACACGCACACACCATGGTCCCCAGTTAGATAGGTAGACAAGTACACACGCACACACCATGGTCCCCAGTTAGATAGGTAGACAAGTGCACACACACACACCATGGTCCCCAGTTAGATAGGTAGACAAGTGCACACACACACAGACACACACACATACTCACTCTCACACCATGGTCCCGGGTAAGATAGGTAGACAAGAGCACTCACACACTCTCTCACACACACACACACACACACACACACACCATGGTCCCCGGTTAGATAGGTAGACAAGTGCACACATACACTCACACACACACACACACTCACACCATGGTCCCCGGTTAGATAGGTAGACAAGAGCACTCACACACACACACACACACACACACCATGGTTCCCATGTAAGATAGGTAGACAAGTGCACACACACACACACACACGCACACGCACACGCACACGCACACACACACTCTCTCTCTCTCTCTCCTTTGTGTGAGAAAAGGGGAAATACCAGCCCTAAGCCCCCAAATAGCAAATGGGGTAAAGAAAAACTACCTTGTGGGGAGAAAAACCATCAAACAGTAGCAAGAAAAAGCTCCCCAATGGGAAGAAATCTCGGGAGGAACCCGGCTACGGGGGGACGCCCACCCTCCCACCACAAAAGCACCTGCGGAGCCCGTCCCAAAAACCGGTAGGTTCAGCGGGTTCAATAAACTCCCTCGCACAAATGTTTTCACTCAATAAACACTGGCACGCTTCGCTCCAGCTAAGTTGCGGCTAATTGGCCCTCCGGCTCCGGAGGAGGCGGCGATGACGTACGTCAGAGGCCCGGCGGCCGGCGCACCCGCGCGCGCTCGTTTAAGGCGCGTTTTCGCTTCCGAGGGGTGGAAAAAATGAAACCTTTATTCGCCTCCCCGTTCCAGGCTCGGTCCAGAGACCGTTTACGGCCGCGTTTAAATGAAGTTTTACAGAAGTGCACTAAAACGTTTGATGACTGGCCCTGCGTTTGCATGCCAGCGCCAATCAATTCATAAAGCGGCATGTGGTTTTCATGGACTCAGAAAAGCTCTCCGGAGGGGCCGCCTTCCAGAGGAAATCTGCCTTTTCTTTTATTGGGCTGGCGAGCTTTCCGACACCCACACGCCCGGCAAACGAGACTTTCATTATGGCTCTTGATATGTCGTTTAACAGCGGGCCGGGGGCCAGGGCCACAGTCTGAGAAGAGGAAGGCAGCAGCCCGCATTGTGCATTCTTTTAGTTTCAGTCGGGTCGAACTGGGCCCGCTTTTCACATCACTGCCCGCTAAAACTCCCATTCTGTAATAGGACGGCACGATACAGTCCCCTCCAAAAGTATTCGAACAGCAAGGCCAATTCCTTTGTTTTTGCTATAGACTGAAGACAATTGAGTTTGCGCCCAAAGGATGAATATGAGCTGACAGATCTGAATTTCAGCTTTCATTTCCTGTTATGTTTATCTAGATTTCTTAGACAACTTAGAACATATCACCTTTTGTATCAGACCACCCAATTTTTAGCTGAGCAAAAGTATTGGGAAGTGACTGACAGGCATTTCTTGTTGCTCAGATGTTTCCTGTTAGATTGGTTGGTTAAAAAATAAATAGTTCTGAATGTCTACTCTTGGCCTTGGGTTTTGCCTGTGAAGAATGCATTTGTGTTAGAAAAGATAAACCAACATGAAGACCAGAGAGCTGTGTTTGGGAGAAAAGCAAGCCATTTTGAAGCTCAGAAAAGAAGAAAATTGATCAGAGCCATTGCACAAGCATTGGGGATACCTTGTGCAACAACTTGGAATGTCCTGAAAAAGAAAGAAACCGCTGGTGTACTGAGCAACAGACATCGAACAGGTCAACAAGGGAAAAGTGGGCATAGGCTATTCCTTGTGAACCAAAAGCAGAAAGACATTAGAATTGTCCATACTTCAATACTTGTTTATCGCAAGTCATATCATCATCACAATATACCACAACGTCATTCCATATCGCATGTCTTCCTCATATCGTGCAGCACTATTCTGTAGCAACAAAATTATTTTTGCTCTGACTTACTCTGGGGTTACCTCACTCTCCACCCGCGTATCCGTGCCATTAGCGAGGCTGGGAAAATGAGCAAAAGCTCCCTCTCCTGGGAATGCCCAGGGTGTCGCGTGAAACGGGACCAAGTGGCCAAAGCCAAGGCTTCATTTCTGAAGCTCGTTTCCAGATCCTGTTCAGAGACGGCTCTCGCTTGCGCCACTGCGGTTGGCTCCAGTAGAGGTGTTTCACCACGCCTTTCAATGCAAGTCAAATCGGAAATTCCGGTAAAAATACAAGGTCAATACTTATTTCCCACAGGAAAATTTAGTCGCAAGGATGACTATAGGGTAAAATCACCACACTACGATTGGACCGTGATCTGTACTTCTTCACACGACCACATATCATTATGACTAAATGGCTCGTATTCCACCCCCGCTGCAGGTCCTCCCAACACACTGGCAATGGTGTTCTCCAAAGCCTGGACCTTTTTAACGTCTTATAGCCGCACCGGCCTTTATGCTACATCACGGTAATGTGTAGCTGCTGCGGCTGGCCCCTGGAGCACCTCTCCTGAGGGGGGAGGTGTGGTGTATCACGGCCCTGCGATGCTACCGGGGTCGAGCTCTCGCTCATGGCGGACCGCGCCATCGATAACATCCAGCTGCGGCGTGCCGCCACCGTCCTGCTCTGTCACCCGCCCCCCGGGCGCCGCGTGATCTCCGCCTCTCTAATTACTTTTCCGCCCGGGCGGCTCCCCGCGGGCTCCCCCGTGTGATGAATGGAGCCGGCCCACTGCTGGGACTCCCCTCTCCTCTCCTCTCCTCCCTTCTCCTCTCCTCTTTTCTCCACCCTTCTCCACTCCTCTCCTGCCTTCTCCCTTCTCCTCCCCACTCCTCTCCTCTTCTCCTCTCCTTTCCTCTCCTCCATTCTCCTCTCCTTTGCTATCCTCTCCTCTTCTCTTCTCTCCTCTTCTTCCTGCTCCGTCATCTTACACTTTCTACAGTCAGCCTCCTACTGGAGAGCCAGGGCAAGGGCCTACAATCGTCATGAGAATAGCGATTACTCTGAGCAGTGGTTAGTGGTTATATGGAGTGTAAGGCCTGTCCATACAAAGAATGATAACTACAAATATACCTATAAATATATCCTTTTACAAGTAAATGATAAACATGTTGTCCCCCACCACCATGCATGGTCACCACTGATGGTTTCATTGGGTGGGGTCAATCGCTTGACGCCTGACGTTGATAGTAGCAATGAAGTTGGGAGTAGCTATGGATAAATGGTAGACTTACTTGAAGTAGTTGGCTAAATCAGACAGTCCTATCCATAGGGACTTACAACACAACAATGTACAATGTATGTCACTCTCGATAGTGTCATCATTTATCCTGATTAATACGAGCAATACAGTAGCCCACAAACAACATTCCCAGACCCAGACTGGCATGATAGGAAGCCGAGAGCAGAGCCTAACGTTAAAACATCAGTACATGAGAGAGTAGCCTAACGTTAAAACATCAGTGCATGAGAGAGTAGCCTAAAGTTAAAACATCAGTGCATGAGAGAGTAGCCTAACGTTAAAACATCAGTGCAAGAGAGAGTAGCCTTACGTTAAAACATCAGTGCATGAGAGAGTAGCCTAACGTTAAAACATCAGTGCATGAGAGAGTAGCCTAACGTTAAAACATCAGTGCATGAGAGAGTAGCCTAACGTTAAAACATCAGTGCATGAGAGAGTAGCCTAATGTTAAAACATCAGTGCATGAGAGAGTAGCCTAACGTTAAAACATCAGTGCATGAGAGAGTAGCCTAACGTTAAAACATCAGTGCATGAGAGTAGCCTAACGTTAAAACATCAGTGCATGAGAGTAGCCTAACGTTAAAACATCAGTGCATGAGAGAGTAGCCTAACGTTAAAACATCAATGCATGAGAGAGTAGCCTAATGTTAAAACATCAGTGCATGAGAGAGTAGCCTAATGTTAAAACATCAGTGCATGAGAGAGTAGCCTAACGTTAAAACAGCAGTGCATGACAACTAAAGACTGTAACCAAAAACCAAAGTAAAAATTCTGAATACTGTAGATAGCCTATCCATAATATATTGACTATAGTTTGCATTGCAGGGTACCGCTTCGGTGTGACACTAGTGTGTTATCACTGGTTCGGTGCTTTTTTAATATTTGGGGCTGCTCTCAATAGAGTGAGAGTTACTCTGAGTGTATTGCCATCATTGTATCAGAGCGTTGCAATTTCATGTTTATATGCACCGTATGGTCATCAAGTTTAGTTGATGAGGTTTTGCCTCAATGCTGTATGTTTATGGAAATTACAGCCAGGTGGTATACCAGCATGAATTCATGCAACAGTACACGGTTTTGCAATAATGTTCTTAATGGTATTTTATTGTTCTGAATATTAAATTGGTATACTGGAACAGTATGATAAAGAATTTGCTACATAAACGTAAGGTGAATTGTCCCTTACAAGAAAACCCACAGTATTTCATTAAAAAATATATTTTCTGTGATAATGTGATGAGGTGTGATATAGTTGCATTTATATACTGCTTTTCTAATCCCCAAAGTGCTTTACAGTTATGAGGCAGAAACTCACCACAACCACCACCAATGCGTAGCACCCACCTGGGTGAAGCAACGGCAGCCATTTTGTACCAGAATGCTCACCACACATCAGCTGAGGTGGAGAGGGAGAGTATTTGATTGAATCAGGGGATGATTAGGTGGGCAAGGTTGGAAATTTAGCCAGGGCAGCAGGGAACCGCCTACTCTTTGGGAAGATGGAATCTTTAATGAGCACAGCGAGTCAGCGCCTCGTTTTAACGTCTCATCCGAAAGACGGCGTCTCCCCATCACTGCACTGGGGCATTGGGGGTAGTTTCACCAGAGGGAAGATCGGCACCTACTGGCCCACCAACACCACTTCCAGCAGGAGGTCTCCCATCCCAGTACTAACGAAGCTCACACCTGCTTAGCTTCAGCCATTCAGCAGGAGCAGGGTGCATGGTGGCATGGCTGCTGGCGTAGAAGCTGCAATGCCTTGCTGAGTGGCTCCATCAACATCCAACAGAAAGACAGCCAATATTCGGCAGTGATGACTTTTGATAATCAATAATCATCTATATGGTTGATCGCCTAGCCCTATCAGGAAGTATAATTTTTTTATTCAAAACCTAGAAGCATGGATTTTTTAATAATAGCGTAGTATAGCCTAATATCTGCAGGTTGCATATTAGGTTTTTTTATGTTTACTATCCAATTTTTTCATGTTCTTTTAATGTCAATATTTCACACCATCCAGTGGTCATGTTCCAAATAAATGTAATTATATTTTGGCCACATGGCCCAGCTCTAATGGAAATAAAGCAAAAGACATTTCTACACCCCACCTTTACCTATGCTGTAGCAAGTCATTCTGGCACCCAACAGCATACAGACACATTGGAAAAAAAACAACTCCTTGTCTAATCAGCAAGTGGATTCATCACCCACCCAGGGGCATGCTTTGTGTTCTGTTCTCTCTCCCTCCCTCCTCTCTTTTACCCTTACCCCTCTGTCCATTTTCTCACTTGTTTTCTATTTCAATCGGCTTTATTGGCATGAACAGAAATCAACCGCTGTTGCCAAAACACATATAATACACAATATAAAACACGATAAACAATATACAATAAACAACACATTCTCCCTCTCTCTCGGCTCTCTCTCGCGGCAGTTAATGTTCCAGGCCTAGCGGGGAGTCAGTAAGAGCCTGAGGCATATGGCCATTAAATTCAGATGCTAATTAGCCGCCACCACCACCATCAGCTCGGAGCTCAGAGAGGTGTAAGACTTTGGTGTGGTGGGGTGTGGTGTGGTGGGGTGGGGTGAAGAGGGGGGCTTGTGGCCGGCAAACAGGGCTGGATGCCGGCCCAAACATTCTGGTCGGACACCGCGACCGTGTCCCCCCCCTCGTTCCCATCCGTCCGCCAACGGCGGGTGTTCCTTCCGCCGCGGGGGACCCTATGCCGGCTCGCCGTCCCAAGAATTTATGCGCCGCGCTAGAGGAACACGCATTAAGGCACTGTACGGAAACATTATGGATCCGGCTATATATAGCCTGCCACGGCCTGTAAGAGCTTTTCATTACAGAGAGACATCTAGCGATCGATACCGGCTAAATCAAATTACAAACTGCGAGCCTATAAATACGTCTGTGGAAATGGATGGTCGGGAGAAAGCCCGGGTTTTGGGGCTCCGAAGGCCGTTTTCCGAGTGAGCGGAGACGTGATTATTTTAACTGCGGAAACGCCGCTCGCGCTGCCTGCGAAAACAGAACCAGAGGGACGGAGGGAGGGGTGATGGGGAGAGGGAGGGGTGATGGGGAGAGGGAGAGGGAGAGGGAGGGGTGATGGGTGATGGGGAGAGGGAGGGGTGACGGGGAGAGGGAGGGGTGATGGGGAGAGGGAGAGGGAGCGGGAGGGGTGATGGGTGATGGGGAGAGGGAGGGGTGACGGGGAGAGGGAGGGGTGATGGGGAGAGGGAGAGGGAGAGGGAGGGGTGATGGGGAGAGGGAGAGGGAGAGGGAGGGGTGATGGGTGATGGGGAGAGGGAGGGGTGACGGGGAGAGGGAGGGGTGATGGGGAGAGGGAGAGGGAGAGGGAGGGGTGATGGGGAGAGGGAGAGGGAGAGGTGATAGGGAGAGGGAGGGGTGATGGGGAGAGGGAGAGGGAGAGGGAGAGGGAGGGGTGACGGGGAGAGGGAGAGGGAGGGGTGACGGGGAGAGGGAGAGGGAGGGGTGACGGGGAGAGGGAGGGGTGATGGGGAGAGGGAGAGGGAGGGGTGACGGGGAGAGGGAGGGGTGACGGGGAGAGGGAGGGGTGATGGGAAGAGGGAGAGGGAGGGGGAGGGGGAGAGGGAGGGGTGATGGGGAGAGGGAGAGGGAGGGGTGATGGGGAGAGGGAGCGGTGATGGGGAGAGAGAGGGGTGATGTGGGGGGAGGGAGGGGTGACGGGGAGAGGGAGGGGTGATGGGGAGAGGGAGAGGGAGGGGTGATGGGGAGAGGGAGAGGGAGGGGTGATGGGGAGAGGGAGCGGTGATGGGGAGAGAGAGGGGTGATGGGGAGAGGGAGGGGTGATGTGGGGAGAGGGAGGGGTGACGGAGAGAGGGAGAGGTGATGTGGGGAGAGGGAGGGGTGACGGGGAGAGGGAGGGGTGATGTGGGGAGAGGGAGGGGTGACGGAGAGAGGGAGAGGGAGGGGTGATGGGGAGAGGGAGGGGTGACGGAGAGAGGGAGAGGTGATGTGGGGAGAGGGAGGGGTGACGGGGAGAGGGAGAGGTGATGTGGGGAGAGGGAGGGGTGACGGGGAGAGGGAGGGGTGATGTGGGGAGAGGGAGGGGTGACGGAGAGAGGGAGAGGTGATGTGGGGAGAGGGAGGGGTGACGGGGAGAGGGAGGGGTGATGGAGAGAGGGAGGGGTGATGTGGGGAGAGGGAGGGGTGATGTGGGGAGAGGGAGGGGTGATGTGGGGAGAGGGAGGGGTGATGGAGAGAGGGAGGGGTGATGTGGGGAGAGAGAGGGGTGATGTGGGGAGAGGGAGGGGTGATGGAGAGAGGGAGGGGTGATGTGGGGAGAGAGAGGGGTGACGGGGAGAGGGAGGGGTGATGGAGAGAGGGAGGGGTGATGTGGGGAGAGAGAGGGGTGACGGGGAGAGGGAGGGGTGATGGAGAGAGGGAGGGGTGACGGGGAGAGGGAGGGGTGATGGGGAGAGGGAGGGGTGATGGGGAGAGGGAGAGCCGCTGACGCGGGAGGCGCTAGCACGCCCCGTCTACTCCGCCCCCAGTCCTCGCAGTCAAACACACTTAAACACGGGTTTGGCCGCACACACGATATTCACAACACAACTGATTGCGTCCGCGTACGTACGCACATACACGCTCATTTCAGTCTAATACTTTATCTTATACTTACACTGCAGATAAAAAGGTCAAAAAATAAGAAGAAAAAACTACATTTAGAAAGAAATGCTTGAATCAAGCAAAATTATCTGCCAATGGGATGAGAAAATTGTACTTGATAAGAATTTTTAGGCTAAGATTTTGTTAAAACAAGCTAAGCTATCTTACACAGACAAT
>NC_083761.1:43221111-43231111 GCF_963514075.1 Conger conger | reverse complement strand
CAACGGCACAGAAAGTTGAGGGTCAAAGCGGGAGATATGCATGACAACAGTGTCTCCCTCCCTACATGACAGGAGATGAGGAGATGAGGTTCCCCGCAATGCCAACCGCATTTGAAGTTGTTTGTTGGGATAGAGGGGGCTGGTGAGGGTGGTTATATTTAGCTGGGGGGGGGGGGGGGGGGGGGGGGGGGGGCTGGACGAATGAACCAGGTGGAGGTCTAGATGCGGACGGATGACCTAGTGGAAGACAAATGGTTTTAGCAGGATGGCCAGTGACATGCATGTTTCATGTTCTAATGGGACCTGACCCTGGGGTCAGAGAGCCAGCAAGGCAGTAGCCCATTCCAGCACATCACCTCCCACCCCCCGACCCGTAACCTGAGCCAATCCAAACAGCCCCCCACCCTCCCAGCGCGAGATGGAGGACCCACAAGGGTGCATTCCTGTCTTGTGTCCGCAGCCTCTGCGGGGCACGCCCTCGTGGGGAGTGTGGGGGGAGGGTGTGTTTTCTTTGCATTGCATCCATGTGAAGCGAGTGGCGTGTACGGTGGCATGAATCGAACGCCATATAGCGCCGAGCCAGAAGCGTACAGGAGGAAGATGGCGGGGAAGTGGCCACCCAGTGCAGAGAGGAAGGAGTAGGGAGAGCAGGGAGATGTGGTATGGGGGTATTTCAGTGATGGTTGGAAGGCAGCTGCTGCCTCCAAGACAGCAGACAGCAGGTCGGCCAGTTCTAAACACCTCTGCTTTCCAGGCTTCACTGAGGGAAGGAAAGTATCTTGGACGGGATGGGGCAACACCTCAGATAAGAGAGGCAGAACAAGCATAGGAAGGGGTAGGTCACTTGGCCGAAACCACCTGGCCGATACCTCTCTGGCAACATTCGGCAGGTTAGGCAACTCACGCAAAATGGAGACAAAGTAGAACTGAAGGTACAGCTTGCACATGCGTGATAAAACCTGACGTTCTCATAGTGGTGAAAAAATGAGAACAGGCTTCCTCACGGAGTAGAAAGTGCACCAGGAAAGAAGAGCTTGGATTCTTGCTATTCGATTGGGAACAAAAACCCTTCGCCTCTAAAGACAACCTGTCCACCCCTGAACCCCTCTGCGCCCAGGTCCTCTGGCCCACAGACCTTACTGACCCAATATGACTCACAAATGACGGGGCAGGTGGGGGAAGCACAGATTGAGGTGCCTGACGGGGAGAGGAAGAGGAGTTTGCTGGCAGCAAAAAAAATTAATAATAATAATAATTCAAATCAAAGGTGGATACAAACATCTCCACAAGACACTTCGAGGTACAGAACAGTGCCTGGGATGTCAGCATCAACACAGAGAGCCAACAGGTCCTGAGCTGTAGGCCACGTCCGTTTGAGAATATGTAGAACTTTCAATGTGCGGCTGTGGCACCAAATGAATACGACCGTTAATCACCGCTCCCTTGCTGAATATAAAACAGGCACAGTAGCCATTTCAGTCGCTGTAATTTGTCTGCAAGGTTTAACAACCGATTTGACTGTGACCAATCGAGCAACTGGGATGATTTCGGATAAGGAACCGGTGGAGTTAGGCATCACAGGAGGGTGCAACAGCCCTCGGAGCATTGGGGTGTACTTCGTTTTCCACCAGAGCGGCAAAGTACAGCAGGGAACAAAGAAAGGAAAATTTCTGCAGCTAACTTTTTATTGCTCCATCTTTACTGGATTTGCTTTCCCCCACTTGGACATGACGTGGGCACTCCTTCCACACCCTGAGCTCCTAACAGGATGGTCTTATCACTCAATACTCCAGCTCCATTGACCTGACAGCTCAGAGATAAACCACTACGCCACAGACCGAGAGGCCGTGGCAAGAGGCCTCTGGGAGACGACTCCGGTATCTCACAGGAGCATTTTTAAGTCCCAACGGCCACATTCGAAAACCGGGGGGCCCTTAAACAAACAACTGGAGCGAGGCCGCTCGTTAATAAGCCTACAACCCAAGTGCGTCGCTAAATGCGTCAGAACCTGGCTCTTCTTTTCAAGCCCGGTTGGATTCTTTGATCTGGAGTTCTCTAAAAATAAAGTGCACCCCTCTTACTTGCTCTCTCCCTCAAGTTTTCCCGTTCAACAAAGGCGCGCATTATCTGCTGAGTGGCAAAAAAACTGGAAACGGGGACTCTCGGCTGGAATTTTGAGCGAAGCCCAAAGAACACTGATTGTGCAACACAATGTGCCTACGAGATGAGAAAAGATTCTCATTCAGAGCGAGCGCATTGAGCACGGAACCGTTGAGTCATGCTTCTGGAGCCCATCGTGTTTTTGTACAGCCGGATTTTCCTGTCTTACTCACAATTTCTCAAACTGAGCAATGAACAGAGAAAGAAGAAAAACTAAACAACTACGCTCTGTGGGCAGTCTTTTCACTGTCTGCTGAATGATCATGGGAGACGAATGTGAATGATCACAAAGTAATCAGAAACACAGGAAAATAAACTCATGCGATCTCACCGCAAATAACCAAGAGGAGAGCTTGGTCTTGTAACAAGCTCAGGTGGTCAGCTAACCTTATCAATCCAATTTCAGCAACCTGTGCCAAACTGAAGCTAAATACTGACATTAAAAAGTTAGACACATTACAGTGTTCTCTGGTTGCTCTGCAGTAGAGACAGCCTGTAGCCTAGTGGCTAAGGTACATGACCGCATGACTGGGACCCAGTGAAACCAGATAAACCAAGTGAAAGGTTGGTGGTTCAAGCCCCGGAATGGCCACGATAAGATCCATGCAGCCTCCAAGGCCCTAAACCCCACATTGCTGCAGGGGGGATTGTCTCCTGCTTAGTCTAATCAACTAAGTCACTCTGGATAAAAGCGTCAGCTAAACGACAAATTCTGAAAAATGGTTGCTGCTCGCATCAGCGAGCAGAGCTGCTGCACTTTGAAAACAACCACAGTTTACAAAAATATCAAACGGCGCTCTCCAGAGACGTGCAGCTGGCACGGAGATAGGGGCTGCAGCGGCGTGCTGCAGGTAGAGTTTAAAAGCACACAGCTAATGCCTGCTTTCCATTAGCAGCACACAGCTGCACGTGGGGTCTCTGAGGCAAGCCGGCCAGGAGCGGCGTGTTAAGTGCTACAGATGTGACAGCAGGAGCGCGGCGTCGTGCTTTGTTGCGGCTGCCCGGTAGCAAATACAACAAAACGAAAGTGCAACAGACTAAACATCTGGAGACAAAACAGAAAACAGAGCATTGTCCTCAATCGATACAAACAGCAGTCGCCCTCTACGTGAACTGCGCGAGATGTTACCTGGCACGGGGCTCTATGAAACGAAGCTGGAGAGGAATCGTATTGAAGGTTCACCAAACAAGCGAGCGTCCTCTACTGTCCAACAATCACCCATTTCCTCAGAAGGACCGTGGCTCATTTACATCCACAGAATATGGAATCACCATGCAGATCACTTTGGGCCAATTGCAACAGTACTGAACTGACTTCCCTCTCTCTAGAATTGTGTGTCACTGAATTATGCAGCCAATTTCTTTTCTTTTTTAGGTAATATAGTTGTGCATAATTTTACATGCATAGCATGAAGATGCTTCTACCATGAAATGGCAATGGTTGTGAAGGTACAATACTGTGCAGAAATCTTAGGCACCCTAGACTTTATTTATATATATATATATATATATATATATATATATATATACAGTGGTGTGAAAAAGTTTCAGATCATCAAACAAATTTAAATATTAGTCAAAGACAACACAAGTAAACACAAAATGCAGTTTTTAAATGAAGGTTTTTATTATTAAGGGAGAAAAAAATCCAAACCTACATGGCCCTGTGTGAAAAAGTGATTGCCCCCAAAACCTAATAACTGGTTGGGCCACCCTTAGCAGCAACAACTGCAATCAAGCGTTTGCGATAACTTGCAATGAGTCTCTTACAGCGCTGTGGAGGAATTTTGGCCCACTCATCTTTGCAGAATTGTTGTAATTCAGCCACATTGGAGGGTTTTCGAGCATGAACCGCCTTTTTAAGGTCATGCCACAGCATCTCAATAGGATTCAGGTCAGGACTTTGACTAGGCCACTCCAAAGTCTTCATTTTGTTTTTCTTCAGCCATTCAGAGGTGGACTTGCTGGTGTGTTTTGGATCATTGTCCTGCTGCAGAACCCAAGTTCGTTTCAGCTTGAGGTCACGAACAGATGGCCGGACATTCTCCTTCAGGATTTTTTGGTAGACAGCAGAATTCAAGGTTCCATTTATCACAGCAAGTCTTCCAGGTCCTGAAGCAGCAAAACAGCCCCAGACCATCACACTACCACCACCATATTTTACTGTTGGTATGATGTTCTTTTTCTGAAATGCGGTGTTACTTTTACGCTAGATGTAATGGGACACACACCTTCCAAAAAGTTCCACTTTTGTCTCGTCAGACCACAGAGTATTTTCCCAAAAGTCTTGGGGATCATCAAGATGTTTTCTGGCAAAATTGAGACAAGCCTTAATGTTCTTTTTGCTCAGCAGTGGTTTTCGTCTTGGAACTCTGCCATGCAGGCCATTTTTGCCCAGTCTCTTTCTTATGGTGGAGTCATGAACACTGACCTTAACTGAGGCAAGTGAGGCCTGCAGTTCTTTGGATGTTGTTGTGGGGTCTTTTGTGACCTCTTGGATGAGTCATCGCTGCGCTCTTTGGGTAATTTTGGTCGGCCGGCCACTCCTGGGAAGGTTCACCACTGTTCCATGTTTTCGCCATTTGTGGATAATGGCTCTCACTGTGGTTCGCTGGAGTCCCAAAGCTTTAGAAATGGCTTTATAACCTTTTCCAGACTGATAGATCTCAATTACTTTCTTTCTCATTTGTTCCTGAATTTCTTTAGATCTCGGCATGATGTCTAGCTTTTGAGGATCATTTGGTCTACTTCACTTTGTCAGGCAGGTCCTATTTAAGTGATTTCTTGATTGAGAACAGGTATGGCAGTAATCAGGCCTGGGTGTGGCTAGAGAAATTGAACTCAGGTTTGATAAACCACAGTTAAGTTATGTTTTAACAGGGGGGGCAATCACTTTTTCACACAGGGCCATGTAGGTTTGGATTTTTTTTCTCCCTTAATAATAAAAACCTTCATTTAAAAACTGCATTTTGTGTTTACTTGTGTTGTCTGACTAATATTTAAATTTGTTTGATGATCTGAAACATTTAAGTGTGACAAACATGCAAAAAAATAAGAAATCAGGAACACTTTTTTACACCACTGTATATATATATGCTTATTTTTGTGTGTGTTAGTATAAAATAACACATTTGAGATTTCCAAATATTCATTTTCCAAAAGATTTAATTTTACAGAGACATTTTTGTAATTCATTTTAAAAAGTAACATATTACTATAAGCAATTGACTATTTTTACATAAAAACTTGATCAAGGCTGCCTGAGATCAGAAGCAAGGAGCCAACCAAAGTCTGCAGAAGAACTGTAGCAAGTTCTCCAACATGCTTGGAACAACCTCCCTGCTGATTGTCTTATAGAACTGCAGGAAAGCGTTGGCTATCTCAGAGAAGTGATGCCGTTTTAATGCCGAAGGGTGGTCACAAGCAACATTGATTTGATTCAGTTTTTAACTATTCTGCCAAATGACTAAAATGTAATGTAAAATGTATAGTACGTTTATTTAGGACCTTTCATTGAAGTACTTTTGAAAGAATCTTATCTGTACAGAACGTTGTACAGGTGCCCAAGACTTGCACAGTACTGCATGCAGGCTGACACAGCCTTGGATGAGGGTGCTTTGCTTCGTTGGGAGGCACACGCGTGTCAGGAGCGTCTGTCCTTGGTCACCGCGCTGCGTCCCATACGGCTACGCGCCTGATCTGAGGACCCGTCAGAGACGGTTCCGGCGGATCGGACGGGCGTGGCATGGTCCAGGTGCCGAAGACACAAAGGAGGCGGAGAGCACGACTCAACCCAATCTGCCGCCCACGCTCTTTCTTTTTAAAAAGTCACTTTCATCCCGTCTTCCAAGGGAATAACAGACAACCCTGAGTCTGTCTGCCCCTCCCCCTGGCATTTAGTAAAAAGGACAAGAAGATAGTGTCAGATAGCGCAAGCTCTTTAAAAGCTTTTGTGGAAATGCCAAAAAACGCATTGCTGTGCAGGGCTCCGTACTGACCTCTGCGTTAAGCACTCTCTTCACAAACCTGCCGATGGTTGAGCTGTTTACCCACACAGATAAGAGCGCCTGGAAGTAGGTATTAAAGGCACTCTTCCTGCAGGGAGCCTATATAACACGTATCAGCAGAGCCTTCACCTCAATGTGTGTTTTCTTTTTTTCGTTTTTTACTCTCTGCGCCTGTCCGAGCACACGTGTTTGCATTTATCTCACAAGGAGGTGTCAGCTCCGTACACGAACTGGAGACTTTGTCTCTGGTATCATTAATCAAGCGGAAAAACAGAGCGGAGACTAAAGGAGAGGAAAAGAGGTGGGTGGGGAAGAATAACGTAAAAAAGAAACTAAGGGTTTTGAGCAATCTACAGAAGAAACGTTAAGCCCCAGAAATAATATTGAGTGCAATTTGCTGCGGGACGGCGAATAAATGGGCTAGCAAAGACGCGGCGGAGAGGCGGCGCGGGTCTGGCGTGACCTGGCGAGCGTTTCTTCGTGTAGCGTGTGGCGACACCCCCTCTGCCTTTTTCCATTTTGTCCTCTCCTGTCCGACACTATCAGCCGGCTCCATCTGTCGTCTTTCAAGGTGATTTAATATTGCCCTCTCTGGCAGTGTCGATTGGGGAGGGTGGGGGGGGTGAAGACGCATGCGCACGTACACACACACACACACACACACACACACACGCACGGGTATATGTGCAGGCCTGTGGTATAGGCTACACCTTACCCACAACCCCTCCTCTACACACGCACGCACTGAAGGTTATGAACTAGCCTCCTGAGACTCTTTCGGAGCACGGGATCGATCAGACGTGAGTGCAGACAGCGAGGAGGGCCGGATCGATGCCGGGCCTTTAAAGAGATGTAGGCGGACGGGCCGGGCCGCTCGGCTGAGGTCTGCCAGCTGTCAGGGGCTCGTCTGACCAGCTTTTCCTGCCCTGGCTCTGCAGCGAGTCTCCTACCACGAGCCCGTCACGTACCCTACCTCCCTCTCTTCTCCCTCCCGTCTCTTACACGTATATATCTCTCTCCTCTCTCTTACCTTCATCTCCATCCCCCTCTCCCTTACGTGTATATATCTCTCTTACCTCCCTCTCTTCTCCCTCCTCACTCTTATACTCATATCTCTCTCCTGTCTCTTACCTCCCTCCTCCCTCTCTCTTACCCTGACTCTCCATTCCCTTACTCCTCGCTCTCTTATTCTCATCCCTCTCCCTCTGTCTCTCTTCTCTGGGCTTATTCCAATCGCTTATATTTCTCCTCATTTTTTTCCTTGCTCCAGACCCAGAAATCGATTGAGGTCCGCCATCTTGAAGCACATTCCAACCCATTAAATGTTCCTTCTAGGAGCTAGAAGTTGAAGTTAGGAACTCCCAATCTTTCCTTTGAAGGAAACTTCATCGTATCCTTTGCGGATGTATTAAGGGTCATATAAACGATCAACCTGTGGATCCACCTCTCCCCATCTGCCACGTCTGTATCTGATAGCTTCAATCTGACGTTTGAAGGAGTAAGGACATTTCATTCGCCTCATTCACATTTTCTTGATTTATGAGTATTAATTTATTTTCTTGCCTCTTTAACTAGTCGGAAAAAAACCCAAGAAAAACTAAAAAAGAGGAGAAAAATAAGCAATTGGAAAGAGCCCTCTGTCTATCCCCCCCTTCCTCAGACAGGTTTGCAACACAGCGCTGCTTCTGCCAGAGCAGAGAGAGGAATTTTCTGAGATGCTTTTTTTAGTCCTGGCAACGAAACGAAAACTGGATTATGGGTTGAGAAGCCTCACCTGCGGAATTGCTTCGGTGTGTTGCGTTTGGCTTCTCTGCAGAGCCCAGAGCTGAAGTCATGTCCCAGCGTCGTGCCTGGAGCGCCAAGCGGTGGGGCCGGGACCAAGGCATTCAGACGGCACGCGGGATCGACGTGGGCAACGCAACACCCCACCGACGCCTGAATCAACAGCCCCCCCTCCCGCTACCCCTTACCGTCCGCAGACAGAGAACAGGGCTCTGAGATATGCTTACTGTGCTGGTCTGAAATAGACTTAGACACGGTTTCAATTCTGTGAGCTGCAGAAAATGAGGATGACAAAAAAGTGCCACTGGTGACGATCCTGCAACATATCCACGCACAAGAAAAAGGCTCTGCGGCTGTATGGTGAACACTGTATTCTACGGAGTTCTAATGAGTTCTACCGAGTTCTACGGAGTTCTACCGAGTTCTACCGAGTTCTACCGAGTTCTACCGAGTTCTACTGTATTCTACCGAGTTCTACTGTATTCTACTGAGTTCTACTGTATTCTAATGAGTTCTACTGTATTCTAGAATGTTGTCTGTATGCACCTACAAACCACAGCAAATTCCTTATGTGAAAACTACTTGGCGAATAAAGCGATTCTGATTCTGTGCTACATATGCAACAGTGAAAGATGTTTCAGTACCGACATTAGACCACAGCCGAGTAAAATGTAAGGGCCTCTGAAGTCGGCTTGTTGAAATGTGTTAACTTATGAAATCGATCCTTAAATCCACAACAGACAACACCAAAGTTGTTGGGGCAAGCCAGATCCAGAAGGCAGCTGTTATTGTTTTATTTGTTTATTAGAACATGTTGGGATCTTTTTCCTTGTAATCGAATCCAGAAAGAGATCCGGCACATTAGATGGAAGATAAAAGATTCAACGGTGAGAGGGCGCGGAAGCCTGAAGCCATTGAGCGAGAAGAACGAAGCCAAGCGTGCATTCTACTTTTGTTAGTAGCTGTCATGTTTTATCGGTGGGAGAAGAGCAGAGCTACGATGAGGGACGGACACTGCTGCTCCACGGAGCGACGTGGCGGAGCTCTCCACAACCTCGGAGGGAGCAGGAGCGTCCTCTGACCACTTTCCCAACCGAAGGACAGCGGCACTCCACCCACAGCCATACGATACAGCACTGTGGCTGTTCACAACAAAGAGTTGCTTCTTTTGAGCAGTCCAGGGGTCAAATACGTAATTGTTTGGGATATGTGCTTGACTGAACTTGCCTTGTGGCAATGAGCCAACCAAGAGGGCCAGAATGGGATGTTTACTCAGAATATTTGATAGGTTCCAATACACTAGTGAAGCGAAGCGTAGACTAGTATTTGAATCCAAAACAATTACGCATTTGACCCAGGTCTGATCCAGGGAGTCCGACAGTTTCGTCTGCACTGTGTCCACCTCAATGGACTTTGTTCTGGACCTTTTCATTTCTGCAGCCCCCCCACAGCGAGTAACGCCACAGAGTAAAAATTCCACATGTGGAGTCCTTGCATTTTCTGCCATTCAAGTGGTCACAGCACTCAAAACAACAGGTGCTTTTTCTTATCTAGCGAAAAACAATAAAATATTAATGAAATACGTTAATTAAATATAAAAGTCTATATTTCGCCCAGCTAATTTAGTTTTAGATGGAATGAATGACATTAAACTAAAAGAAACTGGAGGACAGCGTGGTGGAGGTCGAATGCACCTCTGCAGCATCAGCGACACAAACACCCAGAATGCACTGCACACCGAACCGAGCCCTAGGACAATCACTTAGTCATGACTCATGAGTCGAAATGCGTGGAGCTACTCGACCGGACTGGGGCTGGCTGCCTCGCTCTCTTTAGAAATAATTGCAACTCTGAATAAATAAAAAATAAAAAAATAAAAAAACTTTCCGCAACAGCACCGCGGCTGGAGATCAACGGGCTTTGGAACGGGCCGACGAAAAAAAAGCAAATTATGAGAGATGGCTGCGGGCTCCGGCTCGGCTCCAGAGAGCAGGGGGAGAAAAACAGAGCTGCCCTCCCAAATTTACACGAGGCGAAACCCGGCTCGCGCT